>NC_142613.1:17792196-17943712 GCF_059453375.1 Lepisosteus platostomus
TTTTTATTTATACAAAATCAGACCACTATCTCCTGCATGCCATGTGAAGGATCGCTTTCTCAGACATTCCTTGTCTATGTGTGGTTAGCCATTTTGACGAAAGAACCCATTCCTGTGATTGCAATTTAAGCCTACAATTTGCCGCAGTACAATTTCAGTTCAGTATTTAAAGGTCACATTGCTAGTATTTTACAATTTCATATAATGAAATTATACTAATTAATCATAAACTAATTAAAATTGTAAATTATAAAGCCTGTGTTGAATTATATCATGATCCAGAAGTCACTGGTTGCTGATGTTAGCAGTGCAAACAAAACCAACACAGACCAGAGCTTCCCAATCCTACATAACATAACTTCCTATGAATTGGCTTCATTACTCTCTGCTCTCCTCCCCACTAATAGCTGATGTGTGGTGAGCGTTCTGGCGCACTATGGCTGCCGTCGAATCATCCAGGTGGATGCTGCACATTGGTGGTGGTGGAGGGGATCCCCATTACCTGTAAAGCGCTTTGAGTGGAGTGTCCAGAAAAGCGCTATATAAGTGTAAGCAATTATTATTAATTATTATTATTATTATAACAATGTTTTATTTTGGGGTTCTTGATTTTTCTCCATGACATGAAATGGGGTAGTTTGAATGTCTCCCTCATAGTAAAGGCTTTTTTATACGCTGTTTTTACAGTGACTGAGGTTTCTGTATGAAAGACTGCAGTACACACGTACCCTTGATCACTATATTTGGTGGACAGTTATATCATTGTCTAGTAGCTAGAATGCAGAATGAATATTTCATCATTCTGTGTGTTCTTGACAGCCTGCAGATGACACTGTCAGTGGGGTTTTGTACTGGGTACACATTCACAGATAGTGAAGCAATAGATGTGATACACCAATGACATAAACACCACAGAAAAGGCACAATTGCAGAAGTTGGATCCACAGTTCATGGGATCCTGTAAAACCGCAAGAAAACTGCCACTATGTAGAAAAAGATAAGAATAAATAAGATCAATATTGACGGTCACTTCTATATGATAATTATATAGATTATAAATTATAATCTATGAATTATTTTCACAACACTCAAAGCAGTAAATATAATACTATACCAGACAATACAAAAACAAACAGTGGAAATTTGCACAGCAAATTGACTTAGTGGAACCAAGAGTAAAAGTAAAGTATACATTAAAACATTTAGTGAAAAGAGTGCTGAAGGGGAATACTGAATGTGTTGTCACTCATAAAATCTCAAATGGATTTGGGCAATGAATTCCACTGCTGTGATGCTGCACACAAGTAGACTATTGCTGAATCAGCACATCTCAGACTACATAATATATACTTAAGACATATATTATTTATATACAATAGCCCATAACATGCTTCATATTGATGGAACGAATGCTGAAAGAGATTAAATCTCGGTACCAGGTTTAGAGTGATCTTTGACGGTCCCTTGAGGTGTACAAATATATCTTCAGTTGCCTTTAAGCAAAAACATATAAGCTAGTGGCAGCAGAACATGAAGCAAATCACTTCTTAAAATCTACTGCTGCCTGTCTTATGAAAACAGAAGCAGAGTAGGGGCCTAATTAACAAAAAATCCATCAAATCATATACTGGACTGAGATGGAAGTTGTCTACCTGAGTGTGGTATCCTTGGCTCTGGAAAAACCATTTGGTGATATAGTACACCTTTGCTTTTAACAGGATTTTCCAAGCATGTCTCTGGATTTGGGCATGAGTTACATTCCTGGCTACACACACCTGTCAGAATACACTGCAGTTGCAGAATTGTTCAGTTCAATAAGGATTACACATACATATAAACTGTCTGGAAATTTTGCTTTAATAATTTGTGTATGCATTTTAAGGGTCAAGTGATAAAACAACAGCAAAATGCAATGGTTTTAATTCAACCAATAATATATTAATCTTCAAATGTTATTCTTATTTAACATAGGTGTACTAATCATGACGTTTATGAGATGGAGTTCCAAATCAGGATGAATAATCAACTTCATCAATATTTAAGTCTGCACATAATGCCATGTCTTTGTCAGCGTTTCTTATAAAAGACAGACACAAAGAGGCCTGCTCTCTGTTTGATACTGACATATTGCACATTTATACTTAATGAATGGCATTTATGTATTCAAAAAAAGACCAAAGAAGCTGTTTTTTTGTGTTAAAAGTATCAAATAAGAATAAGAATAAAACATATTTTGCAAGATGTGCATTTCTAATAATTCAGAATATTTTTTCTATTGATCCTTTTCTGAGACTAACGAGCTTGCTGTATGAATCCTGCTTCTTGGATTGAATCTGACTGTTGAGAGACAGAGAGAAACAGGATAATAAGTAAAACAATGAGGAAGTGCTGTATTTCACTCAACTGAGGCATACTGCTCCTTAAATGGGTCACCTCCTTTTTAAGGTCACCTTCCAATTCCACTAATGGATCCCTTTGACCTGTCACTTTGACAGCCTGAAGCACTGAAAAAACCTGTCCTCGTGTGAACACAATTTCTACACAAGCTTGTTGAATTCCCCTCATTTTTCCCTACACTGCACTTTATATATTCACATTTTCTACTTTGTCTTCTCTCACACATTCTGTTGAATAAGCACAACAAAAGTACTTCCTGATTTTTTTCATCACTCATTCTAGAGGAAATAGAAATGAGCAGGCACACACGCTGATCGACGTGTTTTGCGATACATCTGCTCTTTTTGAGCTACTGTGACCACTCTGTAAACGATTTATCATTATCGCTGTAATTCCAAGTGTGCCTGGGGCTTTAGCTTTAGAAAAACCCAGCTTGAGTGGAACATGAAACAAACCACAAAATAAAATCAATTTTACCATTAACACTTCTTTCAGTTGTAACTGAGATTAACATGTCTTCAACAGATGCAAGTCAAATCTTTAAAAGAGAGTATAAGAAACTCTGGAGGAAAACATGGAAAATCAGAAAGCCTACTGGTAACATCCTAGAGTGAAAAAGGTTGCAGAAAGCTGCTGAAGTAATCACATTGAGGCTCACATGCAAAGCATGACACGAGCCATTGCCATGACTAATCTGGTCTGCCCACCCACCTTCTGGCCTTGTAACATCTTTGAAACAAAAGCTTGGTCATTCTGGATGCAGCTCATGCTGGCGAATTTTGTCATTCCAGTTTTATTATCTGAACAAACTGTGCAAGGAGGAATGACCATGGACTTACTGACCCAGTGAAGCACTGACTTTTTGTTTTGCCTCTCATGCCTCAATAGGCAGGGTAGTTTATAGGGGAAGGGGTGAGTGTGTGTTGGCGTTTACCTTAATTTTACTAAGCAGGGTCCTTAAAGCCCTTTTCAGATCAGGAGTCTTCTCTGATGGTGATACAGCCTGCCACTGGAGAGGAAAATTACACTCAGCTCCCACGATCGAGAACGGCATCCATATCTCAAAGTTTGGGAGGGGGGACAAAATGTGTGAGAGCAGACTGCCTTCTCCCTTAGCTCAGCTGTCTATCACATTGCTGGCACTCTTTTAGCAAAAAAAAAAGCTTTTTATTTTCACGATGAGGTTGTAAATTCATACAAGTTGAGAACTTAAAGTGATGTCAGTTTACATTCCTCTACCAGGATCCTGCAGAACTGTCAACAGCAGCTCCTAGAGAAAGATGCAGCTCCTGGCACATTAAAGACTGAGCAAACCGGTTTCCCTGACAGCTCTGAGTGACTTCAGACAGCAGCCTTAATGATGCACCCTTGCAGGAGAATAACACCTTCTCATGTGAAACACTGGTCAATATTGGGACAATAAAAATATTGAGATTTATTGAGAAGTTATGCTGTAAAAATTATCTGACAACTTGCTCTTATTTCACAATGCCTGGTATATATAGTTTCATATACTGTAGATACTGTATAACATGACATTTATTTTTTTCCTCTGACTTCCCAATTGAATGTTTTTTTTTTTTCAGGTTCACTTTGTCACCTTGATCTTTGCAATCAACGATGCTTAAAGGTGGGAAAGGGAAAGGTATTATCAGCTGCCTGGCAAACCCCATCAGTGCTAGTACTGAGACCAAGGAGGAAGCTTTAACTCACCCAACACCGAATCTGGCTGATTGGGTTGAAACAATCCACTCCAGTCCCCACCCCTTCCACCCTTCTCCACTGCCATAGTACATTAGAGTTTGTGTTTGGAATTGAAGCTCAAGAAGACCTAAGCACCTCCTATTTGATATTTCAGCCTTTTGATACTGCTGTTTGTTTTTTACCTGCTGCAATTACATTAATTTAAATTAAGTTTTGTTAGCTAAGGATTCCAAATATTGTGATATTTGTAACTAATATTTGTAGGTTATTGATCTAGGGCCAAGTATACAACCACCCCAAAGGAAAGTGGCATGCCTGAGATAATATTTACTCTTGTTACCAAGATTGTCATTTACTCATATGCGTCTCTTATAGTATATTGTTATTTACTCAAGTGACTGATTCTTGGAGTTTATCCAAGGGTGTAAGGAAACTAAAAATACAATTTTTTCATAGCATTACAAGTTGTAAAATCTGCTATTCAGTACTGCTTTGGACAACTTGCACTTTCAAGCTGTTGATATTAGACTGGACAGTCAGAGGATTATTTTTCAAGCAACTTCGAATCTAACATCGTGCCTGGGAAGGTTACATGTGTGAATTCATACCAAGGAAGCATCTGAAGGCAAATCACATTTATGATTAAAGGTTTCTTAAAAAACAGCAGGATGCAAAAGCAAATGTGTGACCTAGGAGGCTTTAGTCTTGTATCATTGTAATACAATGAAAAGAAAGTATTTTTGTGGTAGTGTGGGATCATAGATTAATCCAGGGTGAGACCTAAAGGAGACTTCCCAGAGATTTAAAGAAAGTGTTTTATTTTGCCTTGAACAAAAACTAAAAGATTAGATTCAAAACTTAGTTCGTCCAAAGGAGTACAATCATACTTGACAGACAAGTCAGAAGTCAGAAGAAGTCAGAAGAAAGGGACTGTTACTACTACAGAGATAACTTTAGAGCTAGAACTCGGTAGTTTGCTCTACCAAGAATGAGCTAGAAACGTAGCATTTTGCCTGTTAGTTAAAGACTAAGGTTAAATCACAGATCAAGAGATACTGGGACAAATATTATTGTTGGGATGAATCACAGCCTGTACAAGTATGGGAAGAGTAATGTGCATTAACAGGAGTAGACAGGCCATGGCCCTGCCAGTGAAAAGGTTATACTAACCTTCTGGGAAACAAGATCTACAATACATGGTTTATGTGTGGGGATCCCTGATATTCATACGACCCAGATGAAGGATCTTACACAGTTTGTTAAATAACCACTTAAAATGTTTAAATCTTTTAAAAATATGTTAAACAAAAAAATATATATTAGTCTCCTTGCATTGTTTACATATTCACATTTTATGATCTGTCAGATATAGGGAACACAGCCAAATCAACACATTTGCATTGTACATACAGTGACAGAAAGTTGTGTAATGAGAATAAATTGTGAATAATCAAGCAATACTAGCCACAAGTTCACTTAGAACATGCATATCAAAGAACAGAAACCTTTTTCTTCAGTATTCAGTCTACGGCTATAGCATGAATAGGGTGTGTTGCTAAGGAACAGAAATGACCTGCATGAACCCAAGTCCTGTGTGCTTTGCAAGACATTTCCAAACAACATTTGAAGAAAGGTTAGAGCTTTAAAATGATAAGAAGTATACCAGTGACTCATGCCTCAGCAGGCAGAATATGCCACATTAAGAAGATGAGGTGTCTGTCACAATAATAGGGGGGCAATTTTCAAAGCCTTTTACCCCAGAGCAAAAAATTAAAAAAATTAAAAGGTTCTAGTATAGAACTATTAAACATGTTTAACTACTGAAGTCAAAGTGTGTAATTTTGTGCTTGTGAAAGTATGTATGACATTTTAGTCAAGACTGTAGCAGAGTTCATAGTTGAGATCCTTTGTGGTAATATCTGACTTTTAGACAAATTCTTTCTGAGCACAGTTACAGTTTTAATATGGCGTCTCATTACCTCTCTTTCAAATTGTGAAATGGGCGCATCGCCTCCTCCATCCATTCCCCCTGAGGACAGAGACCCATCAGACGGTGATGTCATGGGCTGTCGTTTTGACCCATAGCTCCCTCCTGAGAACTCCCTCCTCAGAGCGCTGCCATTCTGTGCAGTGGATCCTACAGGACAACATTCAGAAAGGTCAGACAGCCAGTCTCGTAATATCTATATAGCCGCAATCACAAATTATTGGTGGCCTAGTCAATATATCTCTTTTTTTGCTATAACATAGTCTTGCATTTGACCATTAAAAGAGGTTAAAGGTCATGAAGAAGGACATTTGTTTAACAGATCACATACTGCAGGGTTTCCTATTTGAGCTCTATCAAAGTGGAATGCATCTTTTCTCCTTTTCGTGGATTTGAGAGATAACATGATAATCATACAAAGGTTTAGTCATCCCGTATGAAACATCTGTTTCAATGAAGTCAGTTTAGGTGCATTCCTATTTGTATCGTTTAGTAACCATTACTTCTGTCTGCTCTCATAATGGAGCTTTAAGGTCAATTATACAGCTATAAACTAATTGTTGAAAAAGAAAGGTCAAAGATTGTATATGTTTGCCAAATCATGTGACCAAGCTTTATTTAATAGTGGGCAATTATTTCCACAGGCTACTTTTCCTCTGCAATTATGAGAAATACAAATGCTATACCACATATAAATGTTGCAGTACATGCAAAGATATGTATATTAATGCCAAATTAAATTTGATTGCCTCATAGCTGCAGGTTTTTTGTAGCAATTTGTGATTGTGATAGTGATCTCTATATGCCAGGATTAATTCAAATAGTGCAAACAGATTCAGAGAAATGTTTATTCAAATTAATGGACAAATCCAATATGACAGTTAAGTCATGTTATCAATTCACCTGTCATGAGCAAGTCTAAATCTTGGACATGGGGCATTATTGCGTACCAAGGATCAGATCTATACATTCACTAGTTTCAAACAAGATTTTTGAAATTCTTGGAAAAGAAAGGATTGAGAAGAAATGTCTTGAAAACGTGCTTAAGGGAGCCTTACAATGTAACCAATTAGTTTCAGTTCAACAATCTCATTACATCCACACTGAGCTGAGACTGCAAGACGTTTCATGAGTCCACCACCAAGACACAATGAAACATACTGTATTCAAATTGCCACATCTTCAAATTTGTTTTGTTTTTGGCAGGCAAGTTTAAAGAACATTTTGATCTTAACAGTTTTAAATGTCATAAGTTTTTAATTTTATGAGAGAACACAACCTACTTTATGTCTATCAAGTTTCAACTTTAGGAGATGTGTTTTTTTGGCAAATTCATTAAATCATGTCACCAATCACATTGTCACAAACATAATTTTATGATGGAAATAGCTTCCAAGACCCTCCAACTTCCAATGTTCTCAGAAATACTCAAAATTCCTCTAAATGTTTTCAAAATTCAAGTCTGGCTGCCAAACCACAACATCCTAGTATAATGTTCTCTCTGATACAGCTTTGCACAGGTCTTTACAATCCTGCCAGATCACAGGAGGTTTTGCCAATAGGTTTGGATATGAAATGTATTTGAATATTACAGCAGAATAATGGAAGAAGCAAAAAACAGAATAATAACAATAGCATTTCTGCATATCTGATGCATATCTGCAGTACCACAATCTCCAATTTGACTCCTGTATGCATTACAACATAAATAAGGTAACAACATGTTAAGGTTGTTTTATTAATGCACACATAGGAAAGTAAAGGAACTAAACAATCTCATGACCTTTAACACATAGCAAAACTAATTAGGAATACACTGATGACAGACTTTTTTTTACTACATTAACTACAATTATATGGCAATATCCAAAGTATATGAAAGGTTGAGGGAGTCCCTGATGAGGAAAAAAAAAACTATGGACGTGTGACAGAGAAGCATGTCTGCCACTGCATTTCTTTTTAATTAATAATACACATGATATACGATAATGGTCCAAACCTAGGCCATGTCATTAGCTGTGACTGGAATTCCCCAAAGTGGTGCCGTACAATTGTATAAGTGCCACAGAGGCTGGATGAATATTAATTAGGTTGGCGCTCTTAGCCTTAGTTATAACAAGGGCAACTCTGACCTGCTGGGCACCAGCGTGTTTTGCTGTTTTGTCAGTGAAGAAAGATGTATTGCTAAACTAATGAACAACTCTTCTGTATTTTTCTGTACTGTCTGCAGTCTATCAAAAAATGAATGGCCCTGAGAGATATGCTAGGACATTTATCTTGATCATTTATCTTTAAATAGGTCCTCATTCTCCCTGTAACATATGGGCATGAGGTCAATATATCGAGTTATGAATAACAGGCGATTCCAAACTAGGTGGGAACAAAATACAAAACAATTTATATTTCCAAGTGAAAAAACACCGTAACATTTTATGTATTGCACAGTGTATTGTGACTCAACCAGTCTCAGATGTAATGCAGTTAGTTCAACTGACTGCAATTATGTATTGTAGAAATATTTCATGTATAATGGCTTAGTTTCTTTGAACTCAGTTTATTAGAAGGGTTGTAAAAATTAAAACAACAAAAACAAAAATTTTCATCGCTTCAAATTTTAAGTAGTGTGTCCTTACCAACTAAAAATAAATGTCAGAATTTAAAATGTGAAGCATTTCCGATTCAACGTTTACTCCCGTTCATATGCAGCAGGCCAGTGACTCACACTCACTGACTCACAGAAACGCTCTGCTCTAAGGAAGACGCACTCACTTGTGCCAAGTCCACTGCTTGCGCTCATCGAACGGCCTGGCTCAGTACGTGACTTAGTGATGGAAGGGATGCTCACAGACCCGCTGAACATTGTGCGGCTCTCCTGAGGACGGACGTTCTAGTGATCAGACACCATGGGGGAAGCAAGCGAGAATACAAAAAAAAATAGAGAAAAAAACAGATTAACATTAGTAATAAATAGTAACAGATTAAGAAAGGGAAAACAATTTCCAGACCGGTAAACTACCCACAGTCTTTTATTTAAATGATATCAAATATTTTACTGAATATTTGAACAGTTCCAATGATATTTTCCACTGTTAAAAAAGCCTAGTTTGAGCCTACAAGCACTTCAAAACAATTCATTGACTTATAATAGAGCACCTACCACATTTGCCTTTCAATTTATTATTAATTCCCAATTTATAACATCTAAAGCTTAAATACTACTACAAAAATGCATTTTCTATTCAACAAAGTGAACGTTCAAATGTCTTTGAGCTAGTAGTTAAACGGCAGAAATTCCATCCATATGCAACACATTTTTACAGGGAATTCAAGGGTTTTCATTCACAAACCAGACATTTAGACAAATTGTTGTCAATTATGCAGAAGTCTCATTAGAGCCTCATGAACATATAAAAAAATAAATAAGTATGAGGGTCAGCTGAGTTCAGATGCTGTAAATTAGAAGACAAATAGCGTTAACAAGACAAAGAGAATGCATTAATGTAAAATAAAACAGGAAATAATGCAATTGCATAAATATTACATGAAATTTTAAAAAATTACAACCACTTGCAGAACTATACATATACAGTAGCTTATAATAAAAGGTTATCATACTTTCTATTAGCGTTTTTGCTTTCGCCTACAGGATCCAAGCAGCCCGCTGCATAAAAAAAAACCTTTAGGCTTTTTTACACTTTTCTTCTAACTGCAGAATCATCTTCAGCCAGCTTATCTACTTTATGCATCACCCTTAAATCCATAAAAGGCTTAGGGGGGAATTAAAAAAATACTTTAGTGTTTAAAGCAACTGACCTGTATATTGTTTTAGCAGGATACTGTCCTGTTTTCTAGTCAGACCTAAATGTATTTAACCCCAGGCATTTTTTTTATTCATTGTTGTTGGAAGCTTTCTGAAAAAAAGACCTCTGAAGAGATTTTAGTTTTTTTCTTGCCTCAAATGTCCACTACAGGGACATTTAAAAGTTTTATTTTTTCCTGTGTTTTTAATTTAAATTGTTTTCTGCTGTACATATGTTGAAGATGAAATAATACATAATAAGACAATAATTATACAAATATATCATTCCATTTACTAAAACTTACTTTTATTTTGCTGTTCTAAACAAATTATGTATTATTTTCATCTCTCTCTCCACGATAACTTAAGACCAAATACTGTCTAATGTGTGCATTTATGACTTCCATCTGTCACTTTATTAGTGATGACTGCCAAGGGGCCCCATATTGCAATTATGATAGCATGGAAATGTAATACAAGAACACTTTCAGTTTAGGACCCATGTGATCAATCTCATATCACATCATGAATGTGATCATATCTTCTTGTTATTAGCTATAACCAGCTGAGCTACCAGGTTTTGATTCTATACAGTACTTGTGACAACCAAAATTTTTCATGGCACAAAACAATTCTGTGAATACAAAAAAAACCAACATATTACTGCTTAGGTTTAACAGACAGACTGGAAGGTCTGGTCACACTAAACACCATAAAATAAGAAATTAAGGGCAGCAAATTAAAGATGACCATAGATGCTAAATAATCCAACAGACCTTAGGCTTTTATAAAAGTTATATTGTATCAACTCCTTTCAGTACATAAAAATAAAAGGTTATTTTTAATTTAATGGATTGTGTTCTTGTACGTAGCCTTTTTTATTTCATTGAACCACGAAGAAAGTGGGAATTGATTGATTAATCAAAACAAAACAAATTCAAAAAGAGTCATCATAGACTCACAGAGATTGCACTTTGCAGAGAGAAGAGTATAGAAATTAAGAGTTTGTTAAAATTTCCAGACACTACAGAACTGCAAGCCATGGTAAAGAAGACAGGAGCATAAATGGTGCAGGTGGCAGTGCCGATGCAAAAAGACAAAGCATGCCAAGCATTTGTTTCTATGGTACAGTGAGACACTAGACATATCACACTTCAAAAAACACACTTGGATAGATTTTACACAGTAGGTTTTTTTGGGAGTTAATTAAATATATTCGAAGCCATACTATAGTCAAGTGCTCAAGTGCTGAAGGCTGCTTGACTGTTTTGTCTGTAGTTGCTTCTGTGGGTTATCCCATGAGTGATATGAAACACTAATTAGTTTGGGCTCTGACCCTTGGGTTGTAAAAGTGTGTGATGTCCTAGATAATTCACTGCTTATGAATGCAAACATTATAATAACTTGTGATTCAATAAATAGAAAAAAAAATTGTGTCACTTTTATCTTGAATCTTACACTCCATTTTAATGATCAATTGCCTTAAACTTGTTTTACCTTCTGCTTGTTGCTCAGTTTGTGAGTGTGCAACACTATGAAAATGAGCACATTTATGCACACAATTGCAAAACAATTATTATATATAAATTCTCAAACTATTTGTTGGCAACAGACTATGATATTCTAGCTCATAAAATATTATATTTTCGCCTCTTATTTACATTTCATTTATACTTAAAATGAAACAAAGCAGTGAAGACTTATAACCCTACAGCCACAGAGAAATTTTAAAAAGACTCACCAGATTAATTTCTGGTCTCAAAGGTATGTCATATACTGACAAATTTAAGAGACAGAATCTCTTTAGAAGTAAAAGGGGCAGAGACTGGCAGTTGATTGACTGTACCTGACTCCACAGTGAAATGAAGACTCAGGCATAACAAACAGAAATTAAGAGCATGTCTATCTTGGATTAGAAATAGGTGACATTAAAAAAAATAGCTGTCGAGGAAAGTAAAATCATGCTACTCTGACAGGCTTCCTGAGACCCTTCATAAAAGAGCCAAATTAGGTTTTTGACTAATAAGAAATTAGCACTAATTAAAAGGAAAAAAATGAAATAGCTTTTCTAACTTTTTATGATCCAAATAGATCAGGTGTCAATATAAATACACTATCCAAGACGTTTGTGAAAACTGAAATCTGGTGTACTGTGCCATTGGGTTTTCTGTTAGTTTAATACAAGACGTCACATACACACAGAGGAACGAGGCACGCAAACTTGCGCAGTGGGCAGCCACAGGCACAGCACACAGCAGGCCATACCCGTGACAAAATGGAGCATGGAGTCCCAGGGACAGAGCGTAGCGATGGAGAGTAGGAAAGGTTTATGGAATCGTGAGAGAGGAAATTTTCTGCGGAATGGACAGTCATATGATAGACGTGCTCAAAGTTGGTGGGGGTGGAGATCAGTCGCAGGTGTGGAGAAGGGGATGGCTGAGGAGTACCTGGCTACCAGAGGAACCCAGAGAAGACAGTCAGGATGGAGGAGGGGGCAGGCAGGATGGTGGGGGAGTGAGCTTTTAGACATACATAATGAACATACAGTGGAAAAAACAAATCAATGTGCTATTTCACATTTCTAGTATCATTCACACAGATGTTTTCATTCCTGCCTTTAGGTGAAAGAAAACTGCCTACACTCTTTCATAACAGCAAGTCTATTTTTTATAAAGATGGCATATTTATAAAAACAGTTACTGCTAGGCTGCATTTTGGAACCAAACAAAATTTCAAAATGAAAAAACAACTGTAGGTTTTTTTTATTAGATTTAATCTGAATTTCTTTTATGTGAACCGATTTTGTTTCAACTAAAACCTCAACTTAACTCCTTAAACGTTTGTTGGCTTAATCCTATGTAAAAGTTTTCAACTTTCAAAAATGAGAAAAAGTTAAAAATAACAATTATTTAATATTGAGTACTAGTATGAGCATTCCTGGAACTGTAGCACTGCAATAAAAACTATAGAATTAATACCTACAATTAAATTATGAGAATAATACTTCCTACAGTACAATTCTCACTTGGTGGCTGCATTAATTGTGAAGCTCTTTGTTACTACAGGGAAGTCATCGAACAGGCTGATAACTGAGAAAGTGATTTCTGTTTGTTGAGTTTCTTGGCAGTTGTATAACTACATGTATAACTATATTATTTCTAAAACAAAGGACTGAGGTGAAGCAAACTTAGTTCAATTAAGGTTGAATTAGCCTAGGTAATTACAAACTAATCAGAAACATAAAATGGAAAACATAGGGCAGCCAAATTGCTAGTTTTGGGATAGACTAGACTGAAGGAAAAGACAGCTCTTAGGCATGGGGCTGTGTGTGAGTATAGATATTGCACCACACAGCTTTAAAAACAGAAATTTACATGTGCAAAATGAATGCTAGGGACAAAAAAACAATTGAAAATTAAATGTTATTTGATATCAGTGACTGCGTATCTGACTACAAAGTTGCCTCTGAAGAATATGAAAAGGTTTTTAATACGACTTTGTGTCCCTAATTGTCCTTAAGAATGTGCGCTAACAAGAACAGAAGAAAAACAAAAAGTTTTGTAATGGATATGGTTTCTTTTGAAAATGAAAGGCAACACAGGAGTTGTGACAGTGAAGCGTAGGAGGACTTGCTTTATTCATAGAAATAAAGCAAGAGACACTGGTTAGCACTCCCTTACCATGGGCAGATCTTTCAATATCTGGATGCCATCCCCAGGCCCCATGTGTACAACGTGGTTAAAATTCGTTGGGTTGGAAATGAGTTTATTTCTCATCTCTGGGTCTCTCAGCATTTCTCTGCACACAAAAAAATCAATGACGTCATTAACAAAAAGTCTTAAAAAATGACAGCAGAACTATTGTATGAGTTACATTTTCAAAAATCTGAACTCCACATTAATGTCATGTTTTGGGTAATAAAACACAGTGGTTAAATCAACAAGAATATGTTATACATGTATTATTAATACATTATATTGGAATATTAAACATTACAATTGAATGACACTGATAAGTATTTCAGTGCTTTCTCTTCCATTTTTAAAGACAGAAGTGTTTCCACCTTCAAGCCTGATTTTGTTAGTCGTCGGAAGCTAAACTAGGCAGTGACTGGGCAGTATTGGGATGGCAGACCTCTAAGAAAAACCAAGATTTGTTTTGTAAGTGTTCTTGATGAAGCAGTAGGTGGCACTGTTTCCACTAGACCAAAATTTCCTATCCAATGCATCTCTATTGACATCAACAGACATTTTGGTGTAGGAGATATACTGTCTTTTGGATGATACATGGCTGACTGCTTGGTCATTAAAATCCCAAGGCAATGTTGAAAGAGAAGAGGTGGGGAAGTGGGGACACAGGTTTCGTAAAAAAAATTCACTTTGAGATTTGGCCTGCTGAACGATAATACCCTGAATTATGATTGTGAATGAATGCATGTGAATGAATTCATGTGTTGTGAGACCACTGCCACATAATGGCCTCCACACATCATCCAGGTAGGTGCTGTACTATACTCCAGCAGTAGATAGAGTGGGCCTCCTCCTGTCTGCAAAGTGTTTTGGGTTCTTTTGGAATGAAAATAACAATAAAAGTGTAATACTACTACTACTAATAATAATAATAATTATTGTGATTATTATTATTATTATTATTATTATTATACATTCTGGGGGGAAGAGGGGCCATTCCAGACAGCAACATTGTAACACTGTCTGCTGAAAATAACTTCTTCTTGGCCACAAATTAAATCATTATTACTGAACAACACATTTTTTTACAGTGATATAGCTGACAAAGCACTGTGACATTCTATAGGGCAGAGGCAATTTAAAACTTAACATTTTATTCATATCCTAGTCCTGCAGGCAATTATGTATCATAACTAAAATAGCTCAAAATAGGAAATGCATTTTGGTACGCCCAAAATCTGTTTTAAGGTCCTTAAGTTTCTTTTTTCTTTAAGCTTCAAAATTGCCTGATTTTCTTTTATAGAAAATTGTTTAGTTTTCACTTTCACTACAGACATCAAAGACTGCTGTCAAAGCAAGACAGGCTAACAATGTTCACAGCTCTTTTATGAACCTATTCTTCACAAAAAAAGATACAGCTGGCAGTTTCCCAATATTTTTTCTACTTCAAAATAAAAAGGGTCATAATTTTTAGTTTAATTGACTTATGAAGGTAGAACTAATTTGAGTTCATTAAAAACAAAATTCTTAAGAGCAGGGCTCTTCAGTCATGCTGTTTTCATGAGAAATTAATTATTAGAGTTCATCACGGAATTCCAAGCTTAGACTATCCTGTCACTGTACTTTTGGAAAGCCCCACATATCACTGTTTTCAAGTGTTTCCTAATTTGTTCACAGTTATTTTATTTCTCTGTTTTACTTCTTAATATCTGTGGTGATTTACAAATATTCAAATAATTCCCTTTGTAATACAGGCAATATGACTAATTATGTCACTACCAATGTATTTAAAAACTACAAGTACTCCTGTTATGCAAGTTGAGTTATGAAAGATTTCTATTTCCTTCAAGTATTATTACAGAGAAATCTGTGGATTAACAGTCAGACAAGGTAAGTAACTCCTTTAAGAGTTAAATAATTGGCTCAACAGGGTTTTTTCCTTCTGTACCAACAGCATTGGCTGCTCCCTGTAGTTCAGCGAATAGCTTCTTTTTAAAAGCTATGATATCAGAAAGTATAAACACGCATTGTTAAAAGCATTTTATACAGATAGCATAGGTTATAACTGTAAATAATAATTCTAATGCAAAACATTTCTATATTAAAACCCCAAAAAATCAGTTTACCACCTACCAATCCCCTTAATGTTCACACATTATGAGGTGACAGAGTAGGTGATGTTAAACATATTTGCAGAATAATATATTTAGATTTTAAAAGGAAGTATTTACCACAACAGAAAAAAGCAGGAAAAAAGATCTGAACAAATTATGGCAAGGAAAATTATTTGAGCCAGCAGCCATATCACCTTGCAGCTCTCTACTGGCTACCCACTGAAGCTAGGCGGGGTTGAGCCTGGTCAGTACCTGGATGGGAGACCCCCTCTAAGCTCTGGTTGCTACTGGAAGTGGTGTTAGTGGGACCAGCTGTCTGTGTCGGTCCGGTATAGTGGCGGGGACACTACACTGTAGTGGGCGCTGTCTTTTGGATGAGATGTTAAACTGAGGTCCTGACTCTCAGTGGTCATTAAAGAACCCCCTGGGCATTTTTTGATAAGAGTAGGGAGTTATCCCGGTGTCCGGGCCAAATTCTCCCCCCCTCGGCCTTTACCGTGGCCTCCAAATTGTCCCCATGTGTGATTGGCTTGCACTTGCCCTGCGATGGACTGGCGCCCTGTCCAGGGTGTACCCTGCCTTGTGCTCACTGCTTGCCGGGTAGGCTTCCCGCAACACCATATGGTATAAAGAGGTTCGGTAAATGACATGACAAAATTATTTGCATATCTCAATACTTGTGTAGCTTTAATTTTTTACTGATATTACAATGCCTAACATTCCAAGCAATTATAGGAGGCAAGGTACGCAAGTGGCAAGAAATGAGGTGGGAGTTATGGTGCAGATGGGGAGTTAACATCATAATGTAACATTTGGTTAATGCAGTGGAGATCTCTAGTGGTAGGTAAGGGAGGTACCACTTATAACAAGTACTTTCGATCCATCCAGGCAATCGACTTTCTTGTTTTCTTTATTCAACACTAAATTGTTTTCAAAACAGGTGAAAATCACACTTCAGCTTAAGAACTCTGTAATTTCAGTATTATCATGTTATTTCATCTGTGAAGAATCTGACGAATTCTGGTGCATTTCAAAATGATAACATCCTCAACCACACCAGGAGCTTCGTTTTAATTGAGAATTAGTCACCAATTTCAACTGGAAGGTGAGGGTGGCTTTTTAAGAAAAATACTGCATGATGTCATCACGAACCTTTATAAAACCATGCTGAATAAGAACAAAAAATCATTCAAAAAATATAATTATAATTTACCAAAAAGAACAGTCAATACAAGCAAATGTATCAGAATCAGAAACCAAGTTATAATTGGGCTAAACCTGGGTCTCAAACATCTAAACACAACTTATAGAATGAAGTGCACTGGCATTCAGTTCTGCTGGCTGGGGTCTTTAGTGCAAAATGAAGGTAATTTATTTTCTTTGTTATAGACATTATTTGTTTTTGCGCTTTTAATACATTTTTGTACTTTTAAACAAATTACCAATCAAAAAATGATTATTTGTGGAGCACATTTCATAAAGTTAATCTATCTATAATACAACATATTATTAATGGTAAGAATGTTTGTTTTACATATAAATATGTTTCTTTCACCCACTACATTGCTGTATGAAAGAAATGTGTGTAAAAATCAATAACTATACTTTACTCCAACTAGATTTAAAGCATTATCTGACTTTTAAAACTGTCACAGTGTATTACAGCATGTTATATTTTCTGTTCCTTGATTTTTACTCCTACATGGATTTTGTGCTGCACAGTTGCATACGAGAACCTGAACTATGTTTTGATTTTAAAAAACAGAACAGGTTTTCCAGTAGACACAACTTGTGTTAGGTTTTAAAGGAAGCAGTTTAGGCGATCTGATTAAAATAGCATGTTATGACAGCACGTCACTCAATAACCTCAGCTGACAGCTGGAAACAATATTTCACAGATTTTATTTATAAATTCTGACCAGTTTCATGTCTGAAATGCACGAGGACTGCAGTCCTGTCCAACAAGCACGTGTATACAAATACCCTCTTAATGTCTCTCAGTTTCTAACACAGTGAAATTTAGACATTTACATTTGTAGATACTAAAATTCTGAGGTCCTGTTCTACAATTCTGGTGATCTGGGTACTAATATAAGAATATTCGACAATAAAACTAACATGAAAATATGTAATATTTAATGCTTTAAACATTTCTATGAAATACAGTTTTATAAATATATGTTTGTATTGTAAATATTTATGCTTAACACTAGGTAGCCAGGTAGTGTTTTTACATTAGGTAAAATAATCTTCTAACACTTAATTTCCTTTTTATTTATATAAGCTGTGATTGTAATCATCCACTAATCATCCTAAGTAATATATCTTTTTTAGACCATATTGTCTTTGACTCAAGGGATGAATCTGCCATAACTAAATACATGATCAATTGTTTCGACTGTCCCAGATCAATTATGAAGTAGTTCTGATGTACTGCTGGAAAGGATCAGACAAAGAGAACAACAGAATACTGAAGGAGATGAGGGTGAATTGGATTTAAAAAAATATGTCTACAACTTAAGTGATTATATGAACATGAAACAGTAGAACAATAATCTCCCAAGTTTGTATTTAGACATGTTAAAACACGTTCAATTCTTAAATAAATAAAGCATCAATTCCTACTTCCTGTTAACTTTCTGATGTATCGTTTTAACAACTGACAATATTTGTTTTCATTGCAGACCTGTTGCGTTAAAAGGGGGTGTGTGGGATAGAATAGTACACATAAAACCGTGTAATCGTCTGTCCACTACTATGAGCTAGACAGATACAAAATAAAATAAAACTTCATCTTGGCAATTTTTCAAAACCTCTCAAATGATTTTAATCTGCAGTTTTTCTTCCATATCTGGAGCCACGGCTACAGTAAAGGCTTAGGGGCAAAAAAAGAAGCTTAAAAAATAAAAAGAACTGGCATTGCAGCTGTGGCTGAACAGTCCTACCTCCTCTGCTGCATTCGTTCCTCCTCCGGCACTCTGAAGGAGAACCGCCTCTTGTTGTTGATGTTTCGCACCATCTGCTTCCTGCTGTTGTCTGACGTCTCAGGAACCACCAGCTCATCACCCTCTGTACCAGCGAGAGTTTGTGAAACCATGAAGTGAGCTTACAAAATGTTCCCAAAAAAGGGGCAAGCTCGGTTTGGAATTATGATTTTATACTTTCCTCACTTCTTGCTGTGAAGAGTGAGTTAGAGACCTTCTGATAAATGTTAGGAACATGTGTTGCTCTGCCTCTCAGACGTATCTCACATCTGTTCTCAAGCTGCTCTCAATAGCTTCCCCGTTTAATGTTTCAAGGTTAGGCTTTGATTGACATCAGATAGACAGATGCCTTGAGGATATACCCCCGCTATTCTAATACAAGCTGTCATCTTGAAAGTAAGTGAATTAGACTTGCAAATGTAAATGAACCACGTTGAAGCAAAGAAAAGACATAGGCACATGACTTAAACAGCTGTGGGAATTGTGATGATTTGCTCTTTAAATAATATACTGCTATTTTCTTTATCCTGTATTGAATGCATTAAAAAACATTAAGCTTAAGTCCATATCACTCAGTTTGCCAGATATATTTTACTAGACTTTGTGCAAATGGGAATGGAATGGAACTTGTGGAAAAACAATAAAATAATAACAATTTAAACTTGTGCTCATTCGTAGTATTGCTAATATCCCTGAAGCACAGCAATATTGTGAATGGGAGAACAGCCAAATCACCATGTTTTAAAGTTTTCTTCCTGAAGGAATCAAAGTGCAAGTCTTTTTCATTGTCAGAACATTAACATTCGAACGGAAGATTGTTCGAAAAGATCTTTTCTTTACAAAGGGTATTGTCGATGAATTGCTGCTTCATTTTTACAGTGGAATTTATATACTGTATTTCACATAATGTTTTAGAATGGTTTTCAAACAGCAGTTCATGTGTACTGTATAACACAAATCAATACATGTACAATTGAAATCAAATGATGAGTAGTTAACTTAAAATACTTAAAAGACTTTTACATTTCTGAGGGGTCTCCAATTTAACTTGTTCTCATTTAGTTTCACTGTTGACATGTACCGATTACCAAGGGTTTACGTTTTAAGATTGGGATTGAGTATTAAAAGTATTAATATATAGTGAATGTACAAGATACTACGTTATGATGACTTGTTTATAAGAAGCATGGATATTATTCTTATGTTGAGTAGAAAATATTTAACTCCTGCATTTATTGAGTACTGTATTGCGTTCTACATCCTATTTGCTGTTTCTTGATCTAGAGGTTTGATTGATTGTGTAACTGACTGTATAATCTTTATGCTGCATGCAGGTTCATTGGACATTTATAATTAAGATTTTAAAGAACTTCTGATCTTTAAACAGTACCAAATGTTTAATATACTGAGAAATTCCTTTAACTGTTGTGTTTATTAATGGAATAGAAGTGAGAAGAAGAAACAACTTTTCCCTGTTGCCTGGCCTGACCCTCCGTTTAAAAGTTACTTCTTACCTGCCATCTTGTTCTTGAAATAAATTAACCGAACTGTTTCCAAGCCTAGAAGATTAAGTGATCCCTCAGTATTTAAAGGCCGCACCTAGGGACGAGATAAGGGGTTAAGATTTTGGCAGTCATAAAACAGGAGCGAATTTGCATTCTCCTGCAATTTCTAGTTGCATCAGGTTACCTTTTTCAAAGGAATTGTCTGAATCCACTCCATTGTGTTCACATCAAACACATCAACTGCATTTTCGCTGTATACTGAAAGGTATGGTGCATTATAACCTAAAAAGAAACAAAAACAATCAACCCGAACAGGTTAACAACTTCAATAGTGCAGGTTCTGGGATTATAGCACAATAAAGATTACAATCAGAGGAGGCCACTTGTTCTCCATTGATCGTCCATAATGCAAGTCTGAGAATCTCATCCTGACAGTTTTTTTAAGTGGCTGCTGATTCAATTTTGAGGTCTGAAACAAAATGTCAACTGAGAAAGGTCAATGTAAAGTGACCTTGTGTTACATTTGCAATATATATTCTTTGTCAGTTGCTTTGTCAGCAGTAATTTGATTTACTCTGTGACTGGGCCGCAGTTCAGTCCTTTAGCACTCTACTGACATCAACAGTCAACTCTTGAGACTTAAGCAGCTCTTGAAACAAAGCTTTGCAAGTTTATAAACAATTGAAAACCACAAGACACAACTAAACAAAATGTTTTGCAAAGGCAATATTTTAGAATACAGGGAAACAGTCAACGCAGATGGAGAGATAACACATTCATATTAAATATTAAAATTCTGTGGATTCAATTTAGTCCACCAGTCTTTAGTTTTTATGAGGTTTATTCCATTCATGTAACAAAATTAAAACTCCATTAAAAAGCACAGCACTAACAAATAAAGTCTGAAGGTATGTTTATTTTATGTATTATTCTTCCCTAACCATGTAAAGCACTTTGTAAATAAACATGTAAAGCACTTTTGTAAATGTATTTCAGCAGCATGCTCCAATCTACAGAGACGTGCAATGAAACATTTCATCTGAGGAACAGCTGAAAGCCATGAAGACATTACTTTAGCTGTGGAACTTTAAAGTAATTCTTTAGAAAATAAGTAATTCCCTCCGGCATCGCTCAGAATTGTGATGATGGATTATGGTCCATTTATTGTGGACAAACTACAGAAACTGCATAACTCCTCCCTCCTTATCTGCACTTTTGCGTAATTGCGATATCAGGCCCAGCATGGCGAGAGGCATCCTGGAAGCTTCAGGCACATTCTCAGAGGCCTGACACTTCTTGGACTGTCCACAGGGCTCAATTCCAAAACTGAGCATGTGTTTTCCTCCACATTATCCACTGAATTGCTCCTGCTTCATTGCATCTTCTTACAGAGTGCTATACTATAGCTTTTGCTATATGAAAAGGTATGAGATATACATTATATATGAACGTATATAACATATATATATATGATATATATATGTTCCTTTTCATAATAGAAAACTGTGCAGTACTTTATTCTTGTCATGTTGTTTTGTTATTTTGCATATTTATGTAGATTTGTATGGTATGTACAGTGTATATGCTACAGGACAGCGTTCTCCTAATAAGTGCATTTTTTGTTATCCGCAGACAGTGCGGGAGTGTATAAACAGGACAAACATATACACTTTCTCTGTGTAGAAGCCGTTTAAGAAGGCAGAGATAAAAGTTAAAGCAAACTCACAACAAGAGCTGGGGATGGCCGGCCACATGAGCTCCTGTTGCCGTGACCTGCGACCCTGACAATCCACATAGACCCCAATGCTGCTGAAACAGAGCAGGTACTCTTTGCTGGAGATCTCCACTGCGCATATGGCATCCATGCCCTGTTGTGCAATGAAGGCTAGCGTATGGTCCTCGGGATGCAGCAAGCTGACAGGGCTGGTTTCCCCATGGAGGCTGTACTTCATGAAGCCCGACTGATACCCCACACACAGCCTCTCGCTGTACAGGAACATCCACTGCACAGTCCCCGGCACCTGGATCTCCCGGATCTTTTTGTGGCGCATCTTGCTCTTGTTCAGTTCATAGCAGATGACTTGCCGTTTCATGGCCACACACAGGCATGTCATTGCCCCATGCCGTACTTGCCCTGAGACCAGAGTCTGGCAGCCCTTGGTCTCGGCCAACTTATAGAAGTCTGTCTCCCGGCCATCCAACGCTGCCATGGGAAAAAGGCGCACGTGCCGGTTACGGCCAGAGATCACGGCAAGCAGCTGCTCCCCAGGAATCAGCTCGATGTGGTGTACTTTCTTGTTGTCTCCCACACGGATGATCTCTGGTGACGGAAAATAGTTTCAACGCTAAACGCTGCACATCTGGAAACTCCTGTCATTCATTCCATAATTGCTCACCTGCGGCTTTCCAGTAACTAATTTATGAAGAAAAACATTCTGTTGGGTAAAGGCTACACTTGCCTATTCACCACCATTTTCAAAACTCTACACCTTCCAAAGTATAAAACGTATTAAAAGCGGAGGTCACAAAGTAGTATTTTCAACTGATTTTGGGATGTTGAACCCCCACCATTCTTGTGTTCAGCTGTTGGACAGCAGACGGTGTGCTATTTTTTAAGTGGAAACCTAGTCAATATAAAATCTTTGTACAGTGAATTAAAGTGTTCTCATTGTCTTGATGATTTTGGTTAACTTTCTAATTAAGCAAATTAAGCAAAAAGGGCTTAATGCTTTGAAACTTTCCCCCCAGTAGACAGAATTGCTTTTTTAAATGCAAGTTTGTCTGAATTTAACATACCATCTTTGGTGACATGCACAACATACAGCCCCTCTTCATTCCCCAGTGCTATCCGTTCATGATCTGAAAGAGAAAGAAGAAAAATGGTGTTTAGCAAGTCAGAAAGGAAAAAGCAAAGGTATGCATTACTTTCTATTTGCTGTGTTCAAAGTCTGTTATATTCTGTTAGTCTTTCAAACTTTTCAATGACTTCAAAGTTTTAATTTTGATCACAGAATGGTAAAATATATTTCAGTGACAACTGAACATTTGAAATAGGGTTTGTATCAAGGACTGATTATCCATTATAATATGAGCACTCTTTTCATAAGAGAAAAAATATAGATCAGTTCTAGTTGTGCAGGTTTCCAAGAAGAGCCAGCATACCTATGATGGAGGCAGACTGTGTTGTTTTGATGAGAGGCAGTGTGCTGTCATAGGCCTCTTTGGGCACATAGACAAATCTGTCCTTGAGCTTGTTTTTCTTCAAGATGCGGTGCAGCTCATTCAGCAACCCCACCCACTTATTCTTCTCTTGGTCATTGTCAGCCAGGATGAGGATAGAGCACTTGTTACTGGAAGCAGACAGCTGTGATGCCGTAACCTGAAAACATCAGCAGTTTAGAATCACTGTGAATAGGCAGTACATTCAAATCCATAGTAAATCTGAAACTGCTAAAGGTCAGTTTGCTCTACAGTTCCCCTTAGTAACAGTTACCCAAAAAATGGAAGCTCTCTGCTATCTTCAATTGTATTTCTTTTAAGAAATCCCAATCTTTTGAATGTGAAATTGTCAATCAACTTGGCTTACTGCTATAACTCTCATGGATGCACATGTCACAGTGCCATCATCAGAGTTAGGATGTCAGACAGACAATGAACAATTCTTGCTGGATAAGCTTGAAGTTTGCAGAAGCCCAATTAGCCACTAGAAGTCACTGTTGAATGGAAAACCAAGAAACTCTTATTTGACTTGGAACCTACCCTGCCTGAAATAATTACAAGGCACTCTATGGGGATTACCAATGTCAGCTGGCATTGAACACATCTTTGAACAGCAAACTATTAGACTACAGGACACACCCTGTGCTCTACGCAGGACTTTGAGTGAGATAATTTCTACTTGACTACCTTTACTTTTACAAATGTCCTCAAACATGTTCATGCAGAAGGTACTAAATGTAAGTGCTCAAGAGCTGCAAAACAATAAACAATAAACATGACAAATGGTAGCTTGTCTGTGTAGTGCAAATTGTTGCAAGCTTTTATACCTGGGAACATCAGCATTGTTTTATCCCCATTTGAAACACCGGTGGCAAATCATATGAATTCCAAATAGCTGACAGAAATACAGACCGACGTCAACACTTTTGTTACAGGATGCCTGGAGGGTTATGTTGGGAACATAGAGCCACCATTATATGAAATGGATTAAACAATAGGGAAACAATGAATGGTTAATGACAGCATTTCATCAAACATGGAAAATTGTGTAAGGATTGCAGGTGAAACTGCATATTACCTTTGGATGTGCTTTTTCACCTCTTGCTTTATTTTCCTGACACCTGTCTTTAGTAACTGCGTTAACACTCCTGTGGAGAAAGACAGCTGGAGCACTTACCCTGAAAATGCATGGAATGTCCTTCCTGTTGGCGTGAATGACGTCTGAAGCTAAAACTGAACTGACAGAGAATTCTTCATCCCTAAGAGGGAAACAAATCAAGGGCTTGAAAGCGTTCGACACAAAACCATGCACCAATTTAATTAAACAAAAGAACCACTCTCCCACAAGGCAGAAGGTTAAGCACAATACAGTACTGAGAAAAAGTCTGTGAACCTTCCCCTAGGCTGGTCTGTGTTTTTGAATATTTTAGGCCTAAAATATATATGTCTTAATAAAAGATGAAGAATATGTGATAAAACATATAACTTATAGACCTAAAATATATTTGGACTCATTAACAAAGTGATCCAAAGGTTCCAAAGTTAACTACCCTCATGTGAATACGTATGCAAAGCTTTCGATTCAGTAACGTGTGGAACCTCCTTGAGTAGCTATGACTTATTTCACTTCAATTTATACTTTAACCAAGTATTTCAGTTCATTTAAATTTCCTCCATCAGCTATATAATGTAGAAGTTTATCTATTACTTCATAGTGATCATGAATTCTTTTCATACACTATTGCATCTCAAAAACCATTTAAACAGTACATGTAAATCATTTTTGTTAAGACCAGACCAGTTTCAATTAAATAAGATTAATATGGCAAGAAACTGTAATTACTATAATTATATTGGGGGGGTTCACAAACATTCTTGGCACTATATATTCTCTCACACCACAATTAAGCTTTTTTTATTCCAGGCCTAGTCTGGCAGGAAACTGACAAGAACATTTAGGAATGACCAAACACACTCCAAGACTAAGACGATCAATCCTGGTACTGGGTAGCAAAAATCAATCACTATCAAATCAAAAAGACTTTTAACAATTACTGATGATTTTATCAAGATAGCATATGTTAAAGAGACTCAGTAGAAAACAAAGTGGTCAGGAACGTGCAGTGGAAGATCTACAGATCTAATGAAGAACTAACTGACTTGCCTTAGTTCAAAACAAGTCTGTTCCTCTCACTACAAATAGTAGATGTTTAAAACACAATTAAACTCCTCTTTACCATTTGAAAAATTAAACAGTCAAAAAGTGAGAATTATTTTCCATCAAAGGCTTACATTCATCAGCACTGGGGTGAGGAATATCAGAAAAAAATCACAGTGGCACTGTGAGTGATGTTGCTGGACAGTATGTTCTGTCATTCCTCATTTCAATGTGGGATTAAGTGAATTTATTATTTCCTCTGAAGTGCTCTGAGAACATACGGAGTGAAAAGCACCATATAAATGAAAGGTTTTAGTTTCAGACACATCTCACCTCATGTCTATGACCTGGCTCACCACTATACTGGGCTGGGATGCCTTCCCTTCAGCTATGTCATACAGGAAGAGCTTGAAGTCGCACACCACAGCAAGAGCCCTCTGCCAGCCCTTCTTCACCCCAGCAGGTTTAGGCACCTTAAAAAAGACAAAGAGTAACACACTATACAAATAACAAAACTCCTATATACTACATTGAATTGATTATTATATTTTGCCTAACAAAACAGTTTTTCCCGATTGCAGACCTTTATTGGTTGAGGTACTCTGTTTAATTTTTAATTGTTAAATTTGGAGAGATATTGCTTTTGATGTCTGATGTACCTGCAGTAAAACTCAACTTTCTTCCAACTTAAATACCATTTGGTCTCATTAATCTGGTCCAGCCAAGAGGAGGGTAAATAAAAAAAGAAAACATAATACTGGATGTTAAATCTGGATCTCTTGTAATACTCTGAAGAGAAAATAATTTCCATAATATTAGAAAGACTGCAATTGAGGTTATTTTGTCACCTTCATCCTTGCTTTTTTTATTAAAGATTGTAAAGCTTGACATAACTCTAAGTCTTGCATTTTTATTGCTTTTTCTTGTATTGATTTAATGAGGTCATAGAAAAATCTAGATGAAAGAACCCGTTCACTTTCATACACACAGTAGATTCCCGTAGTTGAAAATCACCTGCATAGTGTTATGTTCATATTTCCTGTATATTTAAAATTGACTTGCCAAGTGTCCAATCCATGATTGTACCAGTAATTTGGCACACTCTTTGATGAAAACAACAGGTCTTTCGGAGAACTGAAGAGACCGAAAATACATTTAGGGGCAAAGCTATTTTTATTGTATTTGAGGAATTTGAAGAAAGATGTGTTTAAGTTTAATGCCTGCCTATAAACTAATTAATAAATAATTAATAAAAAATTATTTGTAAATAGGAGTTTCTGTTAGTCTGTAGTTAGGTCTAACAAATAAATATTAATTTCTCCTTAAAGTTTTTGCCTGATATACTTTTCATGGTTGTTTTCAATGGAAGGTTTCCTCACAAACATTGGAGAAAAATCTCTAGCGATGTTAGCATCTGAAACTTCTAACTTCTATAAACTTCTAATGACTGCTTTCTTACTTAGTTTGGCAGAGCATCTACAAGAGGGAATGTATGTAATGATACAGTCTTTCTGAATAATTAAGAAGAAACAAGAAAAACATAGGCGAGAGAGAAATGTGGAACTATGATGAGCATACGCTTTGAAGTATACTTTGAAACTGTACTGGTAGAATTTAGACCAAACGTTTGCAATTTTAGGAGAGCAGACTGTGAAGCAGGGTAAGAGTTGCAGCAGCCATATCACCCTGCAACTCACAACTAGCAATCCACTGAAGCTAAGCAGGTGTGAGCCTGGTCAGTACCTGGATGGGAGACCTCCTGGGAAAAACTAAGGTTGCTGCTGGAAGAGGTGTTAGTGGGGCCAGCAGGGGGCGCTCACCCTGCAGTCCATGTGGGTCCTAATGCCCCAGTAGTATAGTGACGGGGACACTGTACTGTAAACAGGCGCCTTCCTTCGGATTAGATGTAAAACCGAGGTCCTGACTCTCTGTGGTCATTAAAAATCCCAGGGCACTTCTCGAAAAGAGTAGGGGTGTAACCCCGGCGTCCTGGCCAAATTTCCCATTAGCCCTTACCAATCATGGCCTCCTAATAATCTCCCTCTATGAATTGGCTACATTACTCTGCTCTCCTCCCCGCTGATAGCTGATGTGTGGTGAGCGTTCTGGCGCACTATGGCTGCCGTCGCATCATCCAGGTGGATGCTGCACATTGGTGGTGGTGGAGGGGAGTCCCCATTACCTGTAAAGCGCTTTGAGTGGAGTGTCCAGAAAAGTGCTATATAAGTGTAAGCAATTATTATTATTATTATTATTATTATTATAAATAGATAAGGTTAATAGATTGTATGCAGAACGTTGGTCACTACACTACACTACACAAACAAATATTGCTGCTGGGGTTCACTGTGCTGTTCAGTTTCAGAGAATTGTGAACAGACATATGCGCCTAGGCCTAAAGGAATGTCCTATAACATTCCTTTTTTATCTTGAAGAAGCAAACCAAAGTCTTTAAAGGTACAAAGTCAATTCAGTAGACTTCTTCAAAACCATCAGTGAAACATAATTGAGAGGCTACAAGGTTAAATTTCATCCTTACACAAAGGGTTGTTAGAATCTGGAACAAGATAACTTCAGATTAATTATCGACAACCAACCAAAAAACCTTGATCGTCCAGTTTACCTCCTCTTATTCATAACGTTTCTTATGTTATTTCTATCAATTATTATGCAATTAATAAATATCAATAGACTTCAATACCATGTTGTATACACCTTTAGGTAAAAACCTGAATTAAATAGCAACACAGTACTTTGAAAATTGATTTTTTCTTCAAATATTATTCCCATACTTTGCAACTTATTTACTTTAACTGTTCCTATACTTTTATTCTTTACCCTGACATGTCCCTCATAAGCTGTTCCAATTCCCTTCTGCGGATCTATTCCCAGAGGTCCCTTGGTCTGGTCAGGGGGGATTGGGCACACTGCTGGTGCTTTATCCGCACAGGTCACATGACACGAGAAGTTGCAAACTGAATGTAAAAAAAGAGAAAAAAAATGAATTTGTGCAGTAATGTTCATTACTGTTTTGCAATTATTGGCTTTCTTTGGCTGAAATATTTAGAATAGCAAGAAAAATGAATGTCAATTCAATAAAATCATCAATAGTCTGGTAATTTATTTTACCAAAGATAAATTCGCACATTTTCAACTGAATTATTTTGTGAATGGCCTAGTTTCGGTGCAGTGGCTCTGTGGTTAAGGATCTTCTCCTGTGGCTGGAAGGTTGCCGGTTCGTATCCCGCGGCCAGCTTCTCTCCCTGTCTGTGTGTCAGTGCGTCTCATGGAGAGCAAGTTGAGGTATGCTAAAACACAAATTCCTAATACAAGAAATTGTATATGGCCAATAAAGTGATCTTATCTCAATTTAATTGTTTATATGTTTTTCATTATGAAGTGCTTTGGGGCATGTACTGTGAAAAGTGCAAAATAAAAATATTGTTATTCATGTTTGAAACCTCCAATTGCCATTACAACCCTAAAATCACCTCAGGAAAGCTGAAGACAAAATATACACACCCCTTAAAAAATGCATCTTTAACACAGCACTGTTACATGAGGAATGGCAGATTGACACCACTACCACTAAAAAAAACTTCAGGCTCACAGGCATCTAGACAATCACAGTGGTTGCACAACAAATGGAGGAAACTATGACTGTCATCAAACCCAACCAATTCCAGCAGAACAATTGCTTGGGGAGTCTAGGTCACATCTGGCTAATACAAACAATGATTCCCCACTATTATCAACACAAATCTGGAGGCTGTAACCTATCTGGAAGAATCATATTTCAAAACATTACCTTCACAGGTACAGCCTTGGCGTATCAGTCCCACCATCAGAGAGGTGCACTGGTTGCATTTGGTTGGAGTGTTGAAGGACTTCACTACGAATTGATGAGCTTTGGGCTACAAAAGAAATTGATAATTATTATCATAGATTATCATCAGAAACTGTGACACATAATGTTCTGATCAGTCAGAAGAGCACACATGATTTTTTTTTTGTTTTAATCAAAGTTGCCCGTCTCCATTCATCCATTGCTGGACTTTCCCAAGTCTTTCCTGAAAGAAAAACACTGTTACCTTGGGTGGTATAAGCCCAGATCCGCTGTATGCTGATCGCATTGTTGGAGTCTGTACAATACGTGGAGGGTGATCAATCATCTGGAACAAAACATAAATAAGAAACACATGAGAAAATGCTAAACAGTATACAAACACACAAACAAGAGAAACTTTTGTTATTTTTTTTACAATCTGGTACCTGGACATTGTTTTATTTAAACCCTATCTTGCAATTGCTCAATACAGAGAACTAGCACTATCCCTGTACCTCGATGGACTCCATATCGCTGGCAGTGGAAGGGGACCGGGATCTTGAGTGAAGGTGGGACTTGGGTTCATCATCTCGTGATGGCGTGTTGGAAACATTGAAGTTCTCAATGGAGTCAATCTGGGAGAGCAGAGCAAAATGAATAACTCAAAAGAGCTAACCTTGCTGCTAAAGTGAGAGGTTTAGTACCAGGATTCCAAAATATCTAGCCTTACACAGAGTGTTCTGTGTTTTCAGTATTTATTTTTTGTCTCATGATGTCCCTTTAAATTTACCTTTGGCATATTCTGCTGCTTAGTTAAATACACTGAAACCTTGCTAATTCTCAAACCAAGGTGATCTAATTTTCATGTAACATCACTAATGCTTGTTTTGCCTCATTTCATTCCTGCTTGAGAAGCAATAATGATCACTAACCCCACAGAGCCTTTTGAACTCGCATTTGCAGTTTACTGCAAATTGATATAAGATTGCACATTTATTTTAAATGAAACAATATTAATTTCAACAGAAAAAAATATGTACAAATGTCATTGGAAACACCGAAAACACAGAACTCCCTATACATCTCTACATGCTAATGAAAAGATGATGTACATTCTTAAGTAATGAGTTTATAATATAGAAAATCACAGCAAGGTAGCAGACTTGTCTTTGAGGCTGCTGCCTGTTGACATCACCCAAAGTTTCTTGTCAAATGTCAACTCCAGGCACTTCAGTTGTACCAAGCCTTGGAGAAAAGCCTTCTGACGAAAGCGGGGAATGATATCAGAGAGTCAGAAGCGTTCTAGAGATACAACTGAACCAAATCAAGCTGTATCCAAATTTGTTAAGTTTAAAAACTTGCCATGAAAAGATTAATATATATTCGTCCTATAAATAGCTGTAATACCTAGTGACATATAAGGCTATACTTTTTAGATTATTTTGCTGACTTCATTTATTATTTCACTATGGTGATCATTTAGCTGAAATATGTTTATGAGTTTTCTGAAACTTTCTGTTCTTTTAAACACGACAAGAAAGTAGTGAAACAAACATCAATAATTCTATATATTAAGTGCAGATAGAAATATAATTTTTTAACTTTTTGAGTCTGCACAGAAAAATACTAGAAAGTGAAAGACATAAGCACTGCAATCTAAGACTGACTATGACTGGAATTTCAAATGAGTGCCTAACTCTACATTAAATGACTTTACAGGCAGTTATGGTCATTGACTGCACATACAACAAATGCTGTAATGAACTCCCAGGATTTGTTTTGTGAATCTAACACACATTTCAGAGACTAGCAGGGTACAAACAATTTTGCATTTTGAAAATTACTTTACACTATATTCATCCCCATAAATTCTAATACCATTTTTGACTAACAGGTTGCATTTAAATTATTAATACTACTATATAAACTACTATATTACTTTATGTAATTATAATTACACAATTTTTAAGTTGAAGCAAAATGAACAGAGAAAACAATGTGTGGATTGATATTTGATTAAATACCAAAAAGTTCTACAACTTATGAAGAATACAAAGACTCTTCATTTTAGTAACAGTGCAGTAATGCATTTTTAATAGTATTAATAGTTTTATTTGAAACTATGCTTAACAGCACTAGTACTATATGCCACATTTTAATTTTCCTTCAACAGACTTTTAACCTCAGCAGGATTGATGCTGTCTGCAAGATTCTCTGCAATTTATAACTAGTTTTTTAATTATCTTTTTTTGTTTTCTGTTTTAGTTTTATAATTTCCCACACGCTAAATAATCAAAATACACAATTGTCTTCAAAATCTGAATAAAAATTTACCTCTGCAAGATTTTCATGAATAGAGTATGTACTAATGTCACAGAATTATAGACAAGGTTTGACATGATAGTGTCATTTAAAAAATATGTTAACATGTTACAAGTTTCACAGCATTATATGAGAAATAGTTGAATATATGATTTTAAAGTGCTATATCAAAAATACTTTAAACAGACCACTTCTGTGCCAAAAGTCATAGCCTTATTTAGAAGGTAGTCCTTTTTAACACATGCAATTTTATAACACCACTAACACATTTTTAAAAACGACATCTGAGTTCAAAGACATGCTGTCCAGATTAATTGGCACCTCTATGCCATATGCTATCCAGAGTGTAGTCCATTTTTATATCCCCTGCTTGCCAGGTTAGGCTCTGGTTCACTGCAAACCACTAAGCATACAGTGGTTATTAAAAATAGAAGCATGGACATCAGAAAGAAACTGGCAGATTAGCTGGTAAACTAACAACTCTTTGTATCTGCATACATTTTATGAGGTTCTTGTCTGAGAACCAGGTTGTTAACTCACCACTGCAGTTCTGCACCTCAAAGTTCTTAAAGAGGAAATGGGGTGCAAACCAAAAATGAAACAGAAATTATGCCACACTACATAAATGTATTATGTTGTATTGTTGTACGGCATGCACTGCATTAAGTTACACAGCCAACTATAAAAAGTGTGTCCATTCACAGTTGTACCTGAGCAACAAAACATGCCTTCGTCTAAGATGCGATAATGCTTGTACCAAATTTTGAGACAATTTTATCATAGTCATGTGCATTGTTAAATTTGTACATACTGTGTAGCTACCTTTAAAGAGCACGGATGTCTATAAATATGCATTTCAATATGTAATTAAGATAGATGAATCAATAAAAAAATGGTAGCTAATTTAGACAATAAATTGAATATTGTGATTATTGTCTGTTCTCCACTTCAATTACACACTCGTACAAATATTTTACGTCTAGCTAATAAATTAATAGAGTCCTTAATATTTTTTTAATGCTTGCCATAAAAACAGGCCCTACTACATTTTTATATTATTGAACTAAGAGTAGGTAGGTAGTTCTAAGAACACTGTACATTTTCGTTGTATCAGGTAACTGTTTTTTGGGGTTTCACCCCATTATAATAGATTCCTTAAACATTCTCACTATTTTTAGAAGGACAAAAAAATCTCCCTAATCAAAATCAGCAATTATGTTTTGATCCATGAAGCACAAGCAAATAAGCGGACGTGCATCAAACACCAAAGGCACAGCAGACAAGGTCAATGGAGATAGTAAGGGATGAACACAGGTGACACACAAAAACAAAACAGCAGCTTACACGTCTGCCTTTGCTAGCTGGGATGCAGGCAGGAGAACGCTTAAACAAAGAGAAAGACAAAGAGGTAGGGAGAAAAGTGTTAAACAGTCTTAAAAAGGGCAGTGCACCTCTAGTTCTGGTATGGTGAGATTGCTACACATTTCTCACTAAATGTCTTGATTCTTTTTAGTTTCTTCTAACAAGTGCTATTAAATGGATTTAAAATATTGTAACATTAACTGAAAAATAACAGCAGGCAAGAGGGTTTTATATCATATTGCATCCCAGAGTTAGAGTAAAATGAGTTCAAACCATAGGACCATAGGACTCAAACATATCATATTCTGCTCTGGTCTTCACTGTCTCAATTACTTTCAAAGCATGTCAGGGTAGAAGTGAGGCACTTTACATTTTTAGGAATTTTGTTCTTGACTGTAATTCTGGAGACGAAAGGCATTGGATATTTAGAAATAATTCAAAAGTCTAATCTGGAGCCCAGTATTTTGTAAATGTAAACTGAAAATTTACAAAAAATGAACATTGCCTGAAAAATTGTTATTTTATTAGTTCAGCTTTTTTTCCCCACGGGGTATCCATCGAGTCTTTAATCACAGATTAAAACAACTAACTAAATAATTAAAGAAATTATCTGAGAGTTTAAGAGAAAGCAATAACAAATATAGGACAATAGCGTGAACAAAAAAGTTATAGAATTACTTTATATCCTGTAATGGGAAAACAAAAACCTGCAATATATGACTTCATATTATGTCTTTGACAGAATACAACAACAAACTACAAGAGACTAAAAAGAAAAATGAAAAAGACATCACTTTTGTCTCTGCTATGCTGTATAGAGGGCATTGGATGGGGTGCAGGTAATCAGTAGACGACAGTCAATTTTATTAAGAGAGCCAAAACTTGATATATTTTATACAGAAATAAAATTAGTGTAAATTATTTATTAATTTATAATTTATATATTATTTAATATCTGGATAAATTAAATAGCAAAAAGATATGGTTAACTTGTTTTCATGATCAGGAGCCTGACCTACAATTCCCAGTTGATTTTTTCGAAAGCTGAGCAGTCCAAGGTGGACTTAAAGGTGCCTATATAGTAATTGTAATAAATGTATTAGCACATGCTATCTATTTTGTAATATATATTATATAGAGTACAATAGTATAGAGATCCAGCGGTCTATCCAGGACATGCTTTTTACCTTTCCACCTCATGTTAACTACATTATTGCTAGAAGGATGCCTGTCCCTTTTGGAGCTAACTGGACTAACTGTCCTTGTGCAAGATCAGCTTGCATAGTCATGGTTCATCAACCAAAAAAAAACACTGATTGTTAAAAACAATAATTACAAGATTTTAAAAGTATTGATCCCAACCTTTGTCCCAAATTTAATAGCTTTCTTACTAGGCTGCCAGGTCTCCAAAAATGGGGAAAATAAAAACTTTACAAATAACTTCCTAGAAACCCAGATTACACACCGTCTCAGAACTGTTTGATGAGTATGAAATATTATACTGCAGCTGTGATGTAGCTACACTGCAGTGGAAATACCAGATGGGCCAGCTGAGCTGTACCCAGCCAACGACAGCAGAAACTGGGAAACTGAGTTGTGTCTGGATACTGTATTAAAATTGACTGTGTCTACAGGGTAGTTCACAAACCCAATGCTTCCACCTGTTTTCAGGAGGTAATCCATTGGTTTGGCACCAGTGAGACTTACATCATCCCAAAATTCAATTAAGGAAGATGAAGAGGAGGAAAAAGTGTCCTGATGGACCATGAAAAGCAGCAATGAGAAAAAAAAGAAGACCATGTAAACCTGACAGGCAATGGGGATTCCTACTAAAGAGTTGAATTACATTTAGGGCAAATTCCTAAAAAAACTTTATAAATAGAATGGGGCTTAACGACATTCTTATGTGAACAGCACAAGTGTGTTGTAGATGGTTCAGTGGTCACTTGTACTTCAGGTTTGTCTTTCATCTTTCTTTTATTTTATCATCCATTACTTCGATAAACCCTGCAATTATTGTTCTACTTCCAGACTACGTTTTTGAAAGGTGAACAGAACATATGGGACAGATTTGAGGTTCCACACACTACCTTGCAACCCCACCAGAATCAGCTGAAATAAGTTTTGATGAATCACATTATATGAACATCTTTTAATGAATGAATCTTTGTTCCAACCTTCTTAGCTATTCTACCAAATGAATCATCCTTTGGTTCAACCACAAGAAAGCTAGCTATCACAAAAGGCCTCAAAGGGCAGAGTCTGAAGGTGCTGCCAAATTAGCAGCACAGCATAAATTAACAACCACATATTAAGGAAATACATTGATGTCACTGAAAAAGTACAAAAAATAGTATAAAAATGTTTTATGATGATGAATGCAATAGTTGCATCAATAGGAACACAGTACTTACATCAAATTGATCCATGGCAGAGGTAGGTGCATTCAAAAATGCCAAGAACGAATTCTGTGAATCTTGGTGCTTTACACCTAGAAAACAGTAGCAGTATTGATATAATATACTATATCCCTTCATTCAGCTCATGAAGTTGAGCCATGAATAAGTAGCACGTTGTGGAATTCAAGGAAAAACAGGAAGAATTTGAGGAATTTGAGGAAGAACATATTGGAAATCTGCTTCTAATGAGGACTTACAGGGTTTTTAAGACAATTTAGCTCCATTCAAAATTTTATAACTTCTTAAGTATAAATGGTGATAATTACGCATAATATCATAAACATAACCATATAGTGTGCTCTGTTTATTGACAAATTACTTGTCATAGTATTTACACTTAACAACTTGCCAAACTAGAATAGCACTAAGTTGATTTTAACGCCTAGTTTAATTTTATGGTTCAAAACCACGGATGTATCAGGCTAATCCCAACAAAGCAATAAACAACACCGTTTGATACCTTAAGGCAGTTAAGGTCAGTGATATACAGGGTTAAGCCAGATTTCTAGTTTTTTTTAAATCTCAGACTGTTGATATCTTGAAAAACAGAATCTTGATTTCTGAAGCTCGTCGCCGCTGGATTAAATGATCATCATGAAAGTGCTGTGAGTGATTCCTGCCTGGCTCGTCTTCAAGAGTCACAGGGATTTATGGTTTTAATCTAATCCCTGTTTCTTTTCTGCACTTTCTTAATTGAATTAGACTTGATTAAACTGCTGTTTTCCAAGTCTTTAACAGTTGAGGAGTTGCAAATATACAGACACCACTTACAGAAAGTACATTACATGAAATCTTTTACAAACCCTTTTCCAGTCTGAGATCCTCTGTCTCCTTCTTCAGTTTCTCAATCTCTGTCAGCATATCCTGGTTCTTTTTCTCAGCTTCTTGGAGCTTGCTGGAAGTTGGTAGGCACAAAATAACAGAAATTGCCGCATTTAAAAAAAACGAGTTTAACTAATGCTAACATCAACACTTTACTTACAAAGAGAAAAGAAGAAATTGCTAATTATGTTTAGCTCTTTGACTAGATCAGAAGGCAGTTGTGAATAATCAGTCCTTCATGACTCTGTATAGGACAAACTGAAATTTGAGTTAAACCAAACAAATAAGGGAAGAAACTGCACTGCACAACGAAAAGAGTAACTAAGTTGCTTTTCTTTATTGGTTATTAATTTGCAATTATATTTGGTTTTTGTTTTGCACATTGCCCAATTTGTATGAAACATCATCTTGTATTACCTCTACCACCTTTTTTACCAACATGGGGAAGAATATGGGTGGGTCTATGAAACGTGACCCACCAGGCTTTCTGCTGCTCTGTACACTTTAAGTACACAGTGGAACAAGCACTGTCAATGCAACATTTTCTCTTAACACAGCAAGCAGGCAGCTGCACATATTGTTTTGTGTGTAGCCAATAAAAACACCTGGCTGACTAATAACCTACTTAGCCACCCTGGCAATGTTTGGGGAATCCTTGTCGCAGGCAAGGGGCTCTAACCACTTATCTCTGGATTATCTAGCTCAGCCTGAGCCCCAAGGAAAGTCATTTACTCGTCTACTCATTTGCCTAAAAAAAAAACCTGCTTCTTACCACTCAGTGGAGATGTTGGAGGCTTTGACTTTGTTGAGCTCATCCTGTATGGCCTGCTTGGCCCGGATCTCAGCATCCAGTGCAGACTGCAGCTCCAGCCTGGCAGACATATCCAATTTGGCAAAGCGCCGCATTTTCCATGGCATGTCCTGGAACACAAGGAAGTGTCACACATGAGATTAAACAAGGTGATTGGGTGACAACTGCTAGTGTGCTCCCTGCCTATACCAATATAAGTCTTTAGGATACAGCATCCCTGCAGAATATCCTTCAATTCAAGGGCTATAGTATAGCAATATAGTATAACTAAGATTTTTTATTTTTGTACAGTATTTGTCATAGATGCATGACACATCCATTTATCACTTAAGCAGGTATAAGAAAAACTGCTAGACATTTACTGGTACTGGTAAAACATTGCTTTTAAAGCAGTATTAGTGTTATACTGTATGTATTTTGAAAACAGTTTAATATCTTCAAATCTACAGAAGGATTTTGAAACCTTTTTCTTGTTCCAGAGCAGAATTTGCTTTTTATTTGCTGAAAAGTTTGGTGAAAATATGAAGAGGTCAACAAAGCTTGAAAAAACATTTGAACGAGGAAATAAAAAAATAAAAGTGACTTGTTTTGCTCAAACATAATTTCAGTTTTTAAAATGGGCTGTTTTAAAAGGAAAAAATAAAATCATTTTGACATTTAATGAAAACAGTTCCATCTCCAGGCAAAAAAAATAAAGTTTTCATTTTATTTTGTGTCTCACCTACTACCTAAGCTCTATCTGTACTTTAATTGGTAATGCAGCTCTTACTCTCAACAATAAGCAGGATTTAACTTTGTCTTAAGAAAGGATTCTAGCCTGGGTAACAGCAGACCAGCACTGCTACTATGCCAAAAGAGGGGATTGGAGATACATTTTAGGCAGTAAATTTAAAAGATTACCTCAAGCCATAAAAATGTCTCTGCTCTATGGGTTAACTCCCTTTCAAGTAAGTTATGATCTTAGTCCTCTGACCTTAGTAAGACAGCTGTTAGCCATTATCTGCAGTATGTAAAAAAAAAAACACTTGTATGAGTAGGGGGTCTTCCTAATGGCTCAAAGGTTAAAAGCATGAGTATGCGTCCCGGCCATGTCACTGGGTGACCGTGTCCATGATTCCCCAGCAACTGTGAGCAATTGACTTTCTAAGGGGAATGGGTCCGCCTCATGAGTGCGCTGGCTATCTCCACTCTCAAGCAACCCCTGTGGCCTCCTGGGGGCTGCCAAACATGCAGTGCTGCTCGTGCAGAATGTACCTCTACTCCAATCGATGCAGAAATGTCCAATATGGGGCTGTGTTGCGCTGATGCTTGAAAAAATGAACGACTCAACGCAAGTCAGAGGAGTCTGCTTATGCTTCCTCATTCTGCCCTGTGTGAACTTGTGGAGATTTTAGCTGTGCGCTGAGGCATGAAACTGGCAACTTTCAAATTGAGTGGGTAATGAAGACAACAGGCTATTTTAACTTAAACATATGCAAGTAGCTACGTTTTAGTTATTGCAGCATTCCAGAACCCTGTTATTCTTGCCTATCCAGGTAATATGCCGTTCATTTCTTGTCACTTTTCACAGTCCATGTTTTGATATAACCCAGTGATTTATCTTTCATGAAGACAGCTCGCACAAAACCATTGCTTAATGTGAGCTTAGCGCCTTAAAATGCATGGACTTCAAACCTGCACAATATATTTAAAATGTGCAAGGATGAGAAAAATTATTGAACCAACTTTAACACCTCATGGTGACATATTTCTGAAATGCTGCTACGGTACTCACCGTAGCTCTGGCCCCAAGACTAGAGCTTCTCAAGCCTTCCAGCTCCTCTGTCATTTTGGTTGCCAAAGCTTGCAGATAACCCCGAGCGTCCTTCTCATCACTAACCCTGGGCAGACAAGATTGAGACATTTTTATATGAAATACATTAACTCATACACAAACCCACATGAAAATGCGCACCACTCGGAGTGAGGAATTTTTGGTTGACCCTGAATAAACTCTAATGATTATATTTGATACTCATAAACTCTAAAGGGAGAGCCTCCTCAGAACTACTGCAATGAGGCCAACAAACCAGCCCCAATACATCTAATACATTATTCATGTTTTTATTTGTTAAATACCACATATTTTTATGGACCACTTGTACAGAACAGTATTGGCAAACCATCCAGATGTGCAATAACCCTATTCAAGACATTCTGCATAATATTTCTGACAGAAAGTACTGGTAAGCTTCATTGTACGAACCTTCATTTTAGAATAAAGGATTCTACAATGGTCAGACAGAACAGCATTGTCCCACTTACTGTCTTATTTAACAACGTTTCGCATTTATTTTTTAATTGCAAGCCTCTCTTCTACAGACCCTAAATATTTTCTTCTTTTAAACTTCCAGTCTCTACTTTCTTCTAATTATAAACAATCTGTACCAATGGAATGTAGGATATTAACAGTGTAGTTATAAACATTTATAGTAGATTTCTAAACATTTCAATTTTTTTTATCTGAGCGTTCACTATAATGCATTTCTGACGGGTCTCAAGAGGTGTAATGCAATCATTACAGACCTTAGTGCCCCTAAGTGACCTTAGATGATGATAAAGAATTGTCAAAATATATAGCACACTAGAGACATGTCAGATCAAACTTGTACGCTTTAGCTTTTAATTGTGTATTAAGGTGAATTTTAATTCACTATATTAATTTGTGTATACTGGTCTCTTTTTCTTAGTTTATTACAAAGTACCTTAAGTTAATGCATCACACAATATTACCTCCCTCTACACATTTGTTTTTCTGGAGAATTAATATTTGCCAGTAGGTGGCGATGTATAGTAAGAAATTTAAGATACAACTCCTTTTATGATCTTTTTATGCGCTGCAAATTACAAAATAGCTGTTAAATTAAGAAAGAAGAAAAAAATTCTAAAAGTATTTCTTGTTCCTAGTTCTGGATTTAGTTACTAAATACAGCTTGATAAAGTTTTTCATTTTAAGAACATCAAGTAAAAAACAGCTGTTTTTTAAGCTCAGTTTCTTTTGAGTTAATTTACATCTTGTTAATTCAACAGATCCATTTTCCTTATAACTACTGGAAAACAACAGACAAATGCTGAAATATAATGAAAAATCAAAGTGAATACTGCATTACAAACAAATATAGACTACCACTCAAAAAGGCTATTCATGCTGTTGTAAATAAGTAATTGCATTGCAAGTTATTCTGCTGTATTAATGCAGAATACTGTAAGAAACTGTTTCAGATTCAATTATATGACTTATTTTGAAAAGGTAAAATCCCACAAGGATCTAACTATTGCAACAGTGACTGCACCAATATTAACATATTGGGCAGTTTTTGCAAGAAGTGGTAATATATAACTACTGTACATTTCAGAACTACACAATTTGGTTCAGTAATCACTGTGCTTGAAATCAACAAACTTTAACTGTTGAAGAAAGTTTTTGTATTTCTGAATGATGTGTTCAAACCTACACAAGTTTTCAAAATTACAACTGTATATTTTTTAATTTGGAATTTCCAATTAAATTTATTAACATAATTTGGTTTTGCCAATTGGATGCAACACATTTTTGTTCCTGCACATCCTGTATTTTTTTTAAATTAATAAGACATGGTTCTCTGACATATCCACCTGCTGTACTAATCATTTTACATTTTCAGGCTCTGCAGAGCCTGAAAGGAGAGTTAATGCTGACTTCAAAGAGCAGGGTATCCCACATTTATGTCACTGTATGCCTGAGTTGAATGTCTAGTCACAGGGGACGCTATTTCTCTTTCTCGCTGTTTAGCCAATTATATTCTGTGCTGTATTTAGTCAGTTCTTGAGATGAACTACATTTAAAAAGTGACAACAGGACCATATAGCACAAACATTTCAATTTAATAATGAAAAAAAATTTATCACTGAAGATCACATTATTAACACTACCTGCCAAAAACTCAATTCACTGTCTCAGCTGAAAAAGCACTGAGCAGAGTAGTGGTAATTTGTTCAAATGGTTTAAAAGAAAATTCGATTATGATATAACTTTACAATTTGAGGAAGATTACCTATTCTGCTGTATGACTTATTCCAACCTAATTAGATTTAATACAGTTTGCAGTTTTTATTTCGGTTAGATTGTGAAAACACAGTACATTTATACAGTATATGGCCAAAGAGGGCCATATAAAATAGATACTATATTCTTTTGCTGGTGAAAAGTTTGTCTGTTTAAGTATTTTAATCACATTTCAACCTTATAACTACCAAATGAACTACAGAGAGCACATACCTGAGTACTGAGTACTTTGATCTTCATATAAAGTTGAACACTTTAGTTATTATTTTGATCTTTATATTAAAAAGTTGAAACCAATGCTGATGAGGTACCTCGGTGCTGTAATATCTCTTAAGACCCACTAAGACTTCCATCTTATTGATGTCAGGGAAACAAGACTGAGCGATTTAATTGAATCAATAGTGCAGCAAATGTGTGGAAATGAAATTTTTATAAAACGCACAAACCCTTCACTTCAAAATGAGTGATTCATTTTAGATTAAGCACTTGAACAGTGAGAGTGAGAGAAGAGTACCAAGTGGTGTCACTTACCACTGTATGATTTCAGTGATTTGAGCCTCCCAATGTGCAACAGACTCCTTTTTATCAGCCAGCTCCCTCATCTCCTCCTCCAGTTGCTTGTTACTGCAGCTCAGCTTCTCAAACATGGCTGTCAGCTAGGGCAGACAGCAGACAAAATGTTAAAACACTTTGCCCAGCAGTATCTTTAATATGAACCACTGGGCAATCTGCAACACTACAGGCATCCTACACAACTAATAACACACTACTACCTATTGGCTTTTTTTTACTTAGCTTTGCATCGCTAAACTTCAAGGAAAAACTAATTCCGGCTTCCTCGATCTTCAAAGATGGCCGTGATGTAAAAATGTTTAACAGCACTGTGGCATAGTGTATAGCAACTTCCATACTTGCAGATTGTTCTTATTTTTCATAAATGAATCTGCCTTGGTCGAAAGATACCTGTCTTAGTTTGTGTATATCTGTGTATTCTATGGGCGGCATGGTGGCTCATGGCTGCTTTGCAGTGCTGGGACCTAGGGTCCTGTCTGTGTGGAGCCTGTATGTTGTCCCTTTATTCACGTGGATTTCCTCTGGATGCTCCAATTTCCTTTCACACTGGTAGGTTAATTGGCGGCTTGGAAATTGACCCTGTGTTGAGTGTGTGTGTTTGCCCTGTGATGGACTGGCATCCCATCCAGGGTGTAGCTTGCCTTGCCCCCATTGTTTGCCAGGGTAGGCTTGGCTCCTGCGTGACCCTGAATTAGAAGAAATGGTTTGATGTCTCTTCTATTTCTTTTATTGTACATTACTGTGAGATAATGTATCATGAAAAATATTACATAAAAAAAATCACTTAGTAATTTATACTGCAGACAAGTAAACATCTCCAACGAGTCTTTTCCATACAAGCAAATGTACTAAGAAATTCCTACAGCTGTTTTGTGGAAATCCTGTATACAATAAAAATGTTCAGAAAAGCCTAAAAAAGCAAATACTTAAACTGAAGTGTGATAAAATGTTTTATAAATAATTTTCTCATGGAATGGCTTTATCAACCGGTCCCTTACTGATATATGTCGTATAATCTATTGTTCTTTAAAACGATGAATAAATTAATGTCACTGATAAGCTGGAATAAGCATACCCATTTATTCTCTCATTGGCACCCTGTTGTTTTCAGGGAGAATGACAGAGGTATTAATGGGCTCAGGCAATGCAATGAGCTGTCATCGATGATCCGCATATGAAATCCATGAAATGCTAATACACAGCCCGCTGATATGCAGCCTTAATTGCGCTGCTCTAATGCTGGAGATAAGGAATCTGATAAGGAATCACAATTTCTATAAATCAGATTCAAACTGTCACTTGCGGGATTCCTAGCAAACTCAGTAAACTTACCTTGGGAGATGTTTATTACCCAAACTATAGCAGATTTAAAAATATAGGCTTTTGGGGGGCAGACTAATTTAAACAAAGCTCACACCTGATCTACGATGGTATTTCACCATCTCGGAATGCTTTATAATGGCAATTTTCACTTCATAGCACTTCCTTGACACAGGTCTATTACTAGCACTGCATTATCTTATCCATGATTAGAGTTGTCTTCTGAATCAAAAACAGAATGGACACACACTGCTTTTACTCAGAAGGTAATGAACAAACAAGCTGCATGTATGTTCACTTCACTGCTGCATGTAGCTCCTGAGAGTAACAACTTATTTACATGTGAACATTGGTGTTCATATGTCTGAAATGTTATCTTATAGAGCTTTTCTCATATATAAGAGTATTCACAACTCAGATGCTCATAACTTGAGTGGCTATCTTGTTCATCAATGCATGCTAATTTAGAGATCAAGGTAATTTTCTTTCAGTTTTTAACACTATTTTTATGTTGCTAGTTTATAGCTTTCCAATGTGTCCTCTTTGCAGAAACACTATAAAATAAATGTGGTGTACATATACAGTACATGCTAAAGCCACTGTTTATACAGGATAAACTTATAATAGCCTATATATACAGTGTATTGAGTCTTTCAAAGAATAGAAGGTAACAGTCGAATGACAAGTACCAGAAAAAAAAATCTCAGCTTGGAAAAGAAACACCAACAATGTTGCCAAGCAGTTATTTTGAAAGATTAGCCTTTATCTCTACGTATAAAAATAGACAGACAAACACTCTACACAGTCACAAGGAGAAAAAGTAACTGATATTCTTCTAAAATGGCCCTTAAATACATTTAAGAAAATATACTCCAGGACAGACATGTGACTCATGCAGGATTTGAGTCTCATGTTGCATTCAATTCTTCATATTCTTCCTACATGATAAATACTGAACAGAATAAAACACTGGGTGCAGTGAATGGCCTTCAAAAAAGCACTTCGGCAATTTGGATGTTGCTTACAAGACGTTTACAACATACTGCTATACATGTTAATGCAGTACATTTGCAAATAAAAAGTAGCAGAATGCTCCATAAAAGCTATGTAAATATTTACAAAAGTCATGCGACATTTCTGCCCATTTCTGAGAAATTGGGAGTGGGTGTATTCTAGGTTTTTTTCCATTTCAGAGCACCATTCTCTCACTGTTAGCTCACACAATTATAATCACAGTTTTGCTTTTTTTCCAATAGGGCTACAGCACTGGTATTGAAACTCACTGCATAACCCTACAAGCCTACTTCCTTTGATTCTTAGAAAAAAAATAGTTCTTTTTATTTCAAACTGCAGAAGTCTAAAGTAAATATTTTTGAAAATAATATTCATTGGTATCTTTCACCCGTTTATTGCTTAACCTATTCCACTTCTGAATATTTGGATAAAAGTGAATGCAGGCTATAGGCCAGAGGAAAATACTAAGTTTCAGCAATTATAAATCTCTTGCAAAATCTTCCGCATCTCCTATGTGCTGGGCAACATTTTTTTTCAAGGTCAGCAGGTTCTTTCCAATTGCAATTCCAATGTGTCCGTTAGATCCTATCAACACCCTCTAAAAACACTACTGCAAGAGATTTTATAGATAATGCCAGAGCCTAAAGGATCAAAGCACTTCGTAGAGGGAGTGTAATCTTATAGGGAATGGGCCACTGTATTTTTGAAAGCTGAATATCCTTATTTGGATTCTGATCTTTCCGTGACTTTGAAGTCTGCCTTTAACTTGGTCTGACAGACGCCAGAGCATGATTTCTGTTTGATACAGCAAAAACATAAAATGCACTGCCCTACTTTAAAATGATTATTTCAAAGAAACCTTTGAAATTTACTGCAAATATATACTCTTGACAAACTGAACAGTACAGTCTGCGGGCACACATCTATTCCATTTAGAAGATTGGTAGGCAATCTTGGTCCTGGAAGGCTGATATGTCTCTGGAATTTTCATATCTCTTCAAAGCACTAGGCCCCGAGGAGCTGGAAGAAGTTGTCCCATTAATCCAATAATGAACTGATTTCGACAGTTAAAAGCTGACTTGGAAAAAAAAAACCATTGGCAGACATTTGCTCTCCAGAACCAAGATTGCCTACCCATCATTTTGAGTAACCCACATCACCCCATTCTTGAAAAATAAACATAGACAAGATGTAGGTTACTAGTAATTATTTTCATCAAAACATATAAAGGGATACAGTATACATTGGATATAGAAAGTCACCACCCCCTTAAATTAGGCTTGTTCCTTTTTTATTTACACACAGTAACCCACATTAGCCCAGTGAAAATAAAATTTTAAAACATTCTGAAAATTAATTAATATTACAACAGTAAAATACCTTATTTGGATAAGTGAACAATTGCATTTGTAAACTTTCTCAGGTATAACCAATCACCTTAAAGATCACACAACAAACTAATTGATTTCCACCTGTGATCAACTGTGGTGATTTTGATTAGCTCAGAATAAAAGCAGCTGTTTCTGGAGGATTCCACTGCTTGGAAGTGCATTTCTAAGCAAAGATCCACAATGGGAGGAAAGGTGCTTTCAAAAGAACTTTGAGATAAAGTTGTAGAAAGGCATAAATCAGGAGATGGGTATAAAAAGATTTCAGACTTTAAGTATCCCATAATGCACAGTCAAGACCATCATTAAGAAGTGGAAGGGATATGGCACCACCCAGACCTTGCCTAGATCAGGCCGTCCCTTCAAACTGAATGACCGACCAAGAAGGAGGCTGATCAGAGAGGCTACCAAGAGGCCGATGGCAACTTTGAACGAGCTACAGGCCTTTATGGAAAAGACTGGTCATTGTGTGCATGTCACAAAAATATCACGAGCACTTCACAGATCTGGCCTTCATGGGAGGGTGGCAATTCCTTAAAAGTCTCGTTTATGTTTTGCTAAAAAGCACCTTAAAGATGCTGTGGTTAGATGAGACCAAAATCAAACTATTTGTCCAGAATGCAAAACGGTACATCTGGTGAAAACCCAATACATCTTAGCACTTAAAGAACACCATTCATATAGTATAGCACAGTGGTGGCAGCATCCTGTTGGGGGGGTGTTTCTCTTCAGCTGGGATGGGACACTTGTCAGGATAGAAGGCAAGCTGGATGGTGCAAAATACAGGCACATTCTTGAAGAAAACCTGCAGCCCTCAGCCAGGAAGTTGAAAATGGAATGATAGTTCACCTTTGAACATGACAACGAACCAAAGCCAAAGCAACCATACAGTGGCTGAAGGACAGGAAGGTGAATGTCGTGAATGTCCTTGAGTGGCCTAGTCAGAGCCCCAACCTAAATCCCATTGAAAATCTTTGAAATGATTTGAAGATGGCAGTCCATCAGTGGTCACTGCTCAGTTTGACTGAGCTTGAACAATTCTGTAAGGAGGAATCGGCAAATATTCCTCCCTCTAGGTATGCAAAGGTGGTAGAGATGTATCCAAACAGACTCAAGGCTGTAATTCAAGCAAAAGGTTCCTCCACCAAGTATTAACTATGGGGGGTGTTCTCTTATCCAACCCAGTTATTCTACCTTTTTATTTATTTGCTTTCTTTTTCACTTGGATGTTGCATCATACAATTTGTAAATAAATCTGGAAAAAGTGATTTTATTTGTCTTCTTTTTGGGCTTTAGGGCAACAAAAGGTGAACACTCTGAAAGGGGGTGGTGACTTTCTATACCCACTGTATATGCATATATATATACACACACAGCCAGTAAAACCGCAACAAATTTAAAAACCAGACCATAATCAAATTAACACACATGATTAGGATATATTATGTTATGTCAAGCCTATAGATAGATACGTTTTTGCACACCACATTACTGTGTGATAATGGAAAAAGCACTGCAACATAAGCATAATGAAGTGTGAGTTTGCAATATTAAAAGGTGATGTTTGCAGGTATAAGAAACACAAGGGTTTGCTGGTTTTAAACATACTTCAACACTGTTACAGTTCAGTGAATGAAGGAACATACTCTGACAATGTTGACAGGAACGTTGTAACATGAAGTAGCTAGGGAATTGAGAGTCCATCAACCTATAACAAAATTCTAGCAGACCTATCAACTCACAGAAAGGGCCCATGACTATCCAAACTTGGTCAACCATGTGTAACAGCCTAGGAGTAAATGCATAAGGGAATACATCTGTACAGCAGGAAATATGCTTCCAACACAACAGAGTTTCATAGAAAAAAACTAAATACTGGATTGTAGTCACAAGATGAGATTCAGGTGACTTAGCTGTAAAGCAGGTGAAATTGCAATGGTAACATCAAATCTCAATATCATTAGTTTGTAGTTTGTAGGTCAGCAACTCCCTAAACACAGAGCAAAGGTTGGTATTTCTTGAAGCAGTCAATTGTTGGAGATGGTACAATATGAGAAACGGTAAACAGTAGATTAACTGATGACTTTGTAAGGAACAAACACTGGTTTAAAAGACGTAGCTGGTGTGGAGGACCAAGCTAGGAGTTGATGTGATGTTTTTAAAGGCAATTGCACTAAACAGAATCATACTGAGCTCTTCAGCTCATTTTTTCTAGACCAGTGTGATATTTTGAGAGCTGTGTTACAAATTGTAAACAACACCAATCAAAGCTCTTTTTTCAAGGCTTTGTCTTCAATTAACATTCAATCCAGAATCAATGTAGTGCACTCTGGCCAGGAATACGCTTGCAGCCTGTGTTCAATGTCTACACAACTATGTGCCTTGTCTTTTGTGTAGAGTTTTTCTCAGGGGCACTTGTGCTGAAAGTTTCAAGAAACCCATAACATACAGGACTCTCAATATCTTTCTCAGAATGTTTATTTTTAAAAATGATGACATGGTTAACATCTATGTAATAAAACCTTACCTTTTCTTGAATTTTTTCTTTCTCTTAGAAAAACAGATTTCGACATCTACATTGCTTTGCATTATGTCAACTAGGTTGGCATTTTGTTACCTTCACGGCATTGCATGTTGCATACTGTAGCTTTCGAACACAACCTTATTTATTTTTAATATTTCTCTCCATTACTAGCAACCATACACAGTACTGGACAATACAGGTTTCTTTTTAGGCTCACCTTGTCTAGTTCACTGGAGAGCTTCTTATTCTCCTCTGTCAACAAGATCCTCTCCCTTTCGTACTTCTGCTTGTATTCAGTTTCAAATTCCTCTCGTTCACTTTGACTGAAAAAATACAAAAAAACAGAATAAAAGACATTATAGATTATTCTGAGGATTCTATTTGAAAGATTTTTATAGTTGCACAACTCTTCAGTACATTCTCAATTACTGTCCTGCAAGCAATCCTCTGAAAGATGTAGGCTGCAGATTAAAAAGTTATTTTTCCCATGACACAGGGGTCCTAGTTTAAGTGTGTTATAGCAATTGTTGTATTTAGAGCAACTGTTTACCTCCTAGTCTGTGTGGGTCACTTTGGATCTAATCATCATCATTACATATACTGTACACTGCATATTTATACACATCTGTAAAGTAAATATGCAAACATATCCTGTTGCAAGGAAAGAATTGGACTTATATCCGTCTAAAATCGCACTTCAATACAACAAAGCAAATTACATCAGCACATTTGTCTCAGCAAGCTATACTAGGATATAAACAGTAGTTTTTAAAAAGACATAAATATAAGAGTGATCAAATTCTGGGGCTAAAGGGAATGTTCTACACTGAAGGAAATTAACCTTTTTCATCTTAAAACAGAAGACTCCAATGGCACCAAAAATATGTATTCAACATCCTCAAAGGCTTTGACAAAGTCAGCCCAGTTAAGTACTTCAGAACACTGAAACAGTGAATAGTAAAAGACAAAACAGAAGGCACAATTAGAAAAGTACGTGGGATCACACATAAAACCCAGAACAGGAAGCACTTCCTCACACAAAGGGTTGTGGGAGCATGGAATGAGCTACTGTGCCATGTGGCTGAAACCAATATCCTGCTTTCTTGGATCAAGTAAATTACCAAACACTAAATAAGCTGAATGGCCTGCTCTCATTTGTAACTTCTAGCTTGGGTCTTCGGTCTCACTTGACTCATGATATTAATCATACACATTAAAGTATGAACATAATATGATCACACTGGCTATCTGTGACTGCCTTTTCAAAAAAGGACTTCTGTATGACGGTTAACTGCAGTAGAAAAGTAGTTTTGTGACACGCTGTTTTACACATTAATTCAATATACCTGCCAATAATAAAAACATGTTGCAGGGTACTACACTAAATGATTGCAAAACAATGTAGCAAAATAATTACAGGGAAAATGTAAATGTAATGGGATATTTCTGCCCAGAGAGGTTTAGGGAGTGTACTCAAGCTGTTTTCATTTCAGTGCATTGCTGTTAACACACAATTTTTAACCATTGTTTTGTTATCAACATAGCTACAGCAGTAATTCTGAAACTGCTTCAGTATTCCTTCAGTAATAATACCGTGAGCTTCCTTGATCTTTATAAGTCCTATAAATTCTAAATGCACAGTAACAACAGTGCTGAACAAAAATAAAAAGTTTTTTTTCCCTAAGATTGCTTTCTTTCTCATCTATGATTTCTTTAAATTACTTCTAGTAATGTAAATAAGCAGTATAAATGCGTTACCTCCATTATTTGGCAGAATCTAAATGGTATTCTTCTTCAATACAGCCGGTATTCCACATAATTACCAACTTTCACCCAGTGGGTATCAAGCTCAGTCTTGTTCTCTACATTTGTTACATTTAATCATGGTGGTGTCAAACATCTAACTTACATTTCACCAAAGTCCTCACTTGCTTGATTGGTATACTGGATAAAAAGAAAATGTAACATTTCTACCTAGACCTGAGAAAATGTGTTAGGTACTTTGAATGAGATGTGCCAAATGAATGACCAACTTTAGCAGAGCTTGAAAAAATATTAGATATATAATTAAATTAAATGTAATAATTAAATCAGCTGACAGAGAGCTGGAACAACTCTGGAACCCACAAAATGCCATAACACTTATGAACAGCGTTAATTTGTGTTAAATCTGAAAATCCGAAAGCTTTTCTGTGCCACAACATTTACATGTGTGTAGCATTTTCCAGGAAAAGAAATATTATATACTGAAGAATTTAATTTCAATAGATTGTTTTCATATGTTGGAGGCAGTATCATATATAATAAAACTGGCTAAATAGCTACCGAGATACTGATGTAAAATGCAGAAGATCAACCAAAGGATATTCTCAAATTAATTTTTCAAATTATTCTTGCAAGCAGAATTCCTGTCAGGCAGGGATCAAAGTTTACCATGATCTCTTTAATGAAATCTGTTTTAACAGCCTTACGACCAGCGGACATAATCTATGAATGAAATACTCACGTCTCATCATTCTGCTCTTAAGCAATGTTGTAACCCTTGTCTTAGGATTAAAAGAGTGGTATTATAAATTCTAGACAGGGAAGTATGTTTCAATGTAAGTAACGATTTTTATGGCATATGGGAGAGTTTCCATACCGACTATAAAAATTGCTCATTGACAGTCATTCATGTGAAGTGTATATACAGTGCCTTGCGAAAGTATTCGGCCCCCTTGAACTTTTCAACCTTTTGCCACATTTCAGGCTTCAAACATAAAGATATAAATTTTTTATTTTATGTGAAGAATCACCAACAAGTGGGACACAATTGTGAAGTGGAACGAAATCTATTGGATTTTTGAAACTTTTTTAACTAATAAAAAAATGAAAAGTGGGGCGTGCAAAATTATTCGGCCCCCTTGCGTTAATACTTTGTAGAGCCACCTTTTGCTGCGATTACAGCTGCAAGTCGCTTGGGGTATGTCTCTATCAGTTTTGCACATCGAGAGACTGAAATTCTTGCCCATTCTTCCTTGCAAAACAGCTCGAGCTCAGTGAGGTTGGATGGAGAGCGTTTGTGAACAGCAGTTTTCAGCTCTTTCCACAGATTCTCGATTGGATTCAGGTCTGGACTTTGACTTGGCCATTCAAACACCTGGATATGTTTATTTGTGAACCATTCCTTTGTAGATTTTGCTGTATGTTTGGGATCATTGTCTTGTTGGAAGATAAATCTCCGTCCCAGTTTCAGGTCTTTTGCAGACTCCAACAGGTTTTCATCCAGAATGGTCCTGTATTTGGCTGCATCCATCTTCCCCTCAATTTTAACCATCTTCCCTGTCCCTGCTGAAAAAAAGCAGGCCCAAACCATGATGCTGCCACCACCATGTTTGACAGTGGGGATGGTGTGTTGAGGGTGATGAGCTGTGTTGCTTTTACGCCAAACATATCGTTTTGCATTGTGGCCAAAAAGTTCGATTTTGGTTTCATCTGACCAGAGCACCTTCTTCCACATGTTTGGGGTGTCTCCCAGGTGGCTTGTGGCAAACTTTAGATGAGACTTTTTATGGATATCTTTGAGAAATGGCTTTCTTCTTGCCACTCTTCCATAAAGGCCAGATTTGTGCAGTGTAAGACTGATTGTTGTCCTATGGACAGACTCTCCCACCTCAGCTGTAGTTCTCTGCAGTTCATCCAGAGTGATCATGGGCCTCTTGGCTGCATCTCTGATCAGTCTTCTCCTTGTCTGAGCTGAAAGTTTAGAGGGACGGCCAGGTCTTGGTAGATTTGCAGTGGTCTGATACTCCTTCCATTTCAAGATGATCGCTTGCACAGTGCTCCTTGGGATGTTTGAAGCTTGGGAAATCTTTTTGTATCCAAATCCGGCTTTAAACTTCTCCACAACAGTATTACGGACCTGCCTGGTGTGTTCCTTGGTCTTCATGATGCTCTCTGCGCTTTCAACAGAACCTTGAGACTATCACAGAGCAGGTGCGTTTATACAGAGACTTGATTACACACAGGTGGATTCTATTTATCACCATCAGTCATTTAGGACAACATTGGATCATTCAGAGATCCTCGCTGAACTTCTGGAGTGAGTTTGCTGCACTGAAAGTAAAGGGGCCGAATAATTTTGCACGCCCCACTTTTCATTTTTTTATTAGTTAAAAAAGTTTCAAAAATCCAATAGATTTCGTTCCACTTCACAATTGTGTCCCACTTGTTGGTGATTCTTCACATAAAATAAAAAATTTATATCTTTATGTTTGAAGCCTGAAATGTGGCAAAAGGTTGAAAAGTTCAAGGGGGCCGAATACTTTCGCAAGGCACTGTAATTTAACTACAGTGGCACAAAACTGTATTTCCTCAAAAGTAAAAGACTGAACAAAGTTAGTAAAATATTTAGCTTATCACTATCTTGCTTTGGTCTTTCATTCTTTTTACTGCTAGACATTAATTTCTTACCACTCACTATATTACTAACTGCAACAAATAAAACAGCACCCAAATGATTTGAAAGAACTTTTAAAAATGCTCTTGTCCCTCTAAAGCTCTTGTTATGTAAGCCAATGCACTGACAAAATAAATCAATTATGTTGAATCTGTTGCTTCTTAAAAGAGAATACCACAGCCACACAGTGCAACACATTTATTAATAATTGCTATTAATCTGAGCAATGTCCAATCACAGAATCCCACCACATCAACATATATAATAATTAATAATAATTCCTTGCACTCATAGAGCACCTTTCTGGACATTCTACTCATAGCACTTTACAGGTAATAGGGACTCCCTCCACCACCAACAACATGCAGCACCCACCTGGATGATGCAACGGCAGCCATAGTATGCATAGTATGGAATTATTAGGAGGCCATGATCGATAAAGACCAATGGGAAATTTGGCCAGGATGCCGGGGTAACACCCCTAATCTTTTCAAGAAACACTCTGGGATTTTTAATGACCACAGAGAGTCAGGTCCTCGGATTTACATATCATCTGAAGGACAGCTATTTTTCTGTTTATCTGTCCCCGTCACTATACTGGGGCATTAGGACCTACGCAGACCGCAAGGTGATATGCCACTCTCAGAAGCAACCTTAGCTTTCCCAGGAAGTCTCCCATCCAGGCACCTACTGAGCTTCATTGGGTTCTCAGATATGAGTTGTATGGTAATTTTCTACTTTCTTTTTATGTTAGTAAATCATAATTATTGTTAGGTAAATTAGACAATTATTCCATTGATTATTTCTGCCAGAATTCACATTCATATTTGTGCAGGTATCAAATGGTAGTTTTCGATATTTTCTGTCCAGGAGATGCCAGTTTGTGCTGGAGATCTCCAGTGGTTGCCTTTACATTTTATGGATACCTCCTGAACTGCGTGCCTCATAGCCTGTGATGACATAGACTTGTCCTCTACCTGGCAAGGTTAGCCTTAAAATTAATGTCGCCTTAAAATTATTAATAATGAACATTGAAATATGAACCCATCCCGCAGTTGGTGGAAGTTAATGTCTCTAGTTTTTGGAGAATTCTCTGATCTTAACCATGACAATGCACGCTTACAGCTTAAAGTGGAAGTGCAGTCGCAGTTTCTCAAACTGGTTATTTAATTGTTTATTTTAATTAGTTGATGTCATCTCAAAATATTACAAAATATCAAATTAAGTGCAAAATTGTGAACTTTGTTCTGTATGGTCGCCACATTCTTGCAAACCACTGGTCTCGCCACAAGTGAGAGAGAGTTTGCACAAATTGTGACATGAAAGCAGCCCTTCCTGCTCACTAGTCACTGCAAGCAAATGAGAAACATGGTCTCCTAACAACATTAATTATTATGAATGTATTTTTAGTTGGTTAGCAGGTTGCTCTTTTTTGCAATACTTAAAAAGTATCTAAAAACATGTCTTGAATGTGTCGGTTACATGAAAATATTTACAAAAAATGTAGTAGAAAGAATTTACGTTTACAATTTTAATGTAATAGGACCGCTTTTGCATTATCAGAAGTATTTTTGATCCTTTATAAACTGCAGACAATGATAGCACTACGCATACAATGAAACTTTGTCTCTTTTGAGATGTAAATTGGAAATGTGTACACGTTACTGTTCCCTTGTGGATGAAATGCAATCATCATTGCCAATCGATTATAATATCATTCGTTTGTAATGATATTTCAATCAATGAAATTCAATTCAATCAATGAAATGTAAAAATAGTGTTGCAGCTCCCCTTTAGTGAATGCTACATGTTACTTCCATTAATACCACAGGGAAATAAGAAACATATTAAACATATATACTAAACTCTGCTTTAGAAGTATTAGAAGAAGTTCAATAATTACAAGTCTCAAACGCAAAGGTGCTTGGCAAGGGAAGGGGGAAGTTATTGCCTAACAACCCAAAGAAACTAATTTAGCGATGCAGGTCTTTTGTGAAAGGGATACAGCCACCCTAATATTTTCAGGATCGAATGTTAAATGACCCTTGAAAAGGACAGAAGCATCTCCTCACCTCTCCCGGCGGGTTTTCTCCAGCTTGTCCTTCAGGATCATGATCTCTTTTTTGAGGGTCAGCTGGTGGCTCTCGGCATCGCGCAGCTCCTTCTTCAGGTTTTTCATCTCGCTGGCGTGGAGCAGGTCACGCTGGGAGAGCTCCTCCTCGTAAAACAAAGTCTTCTTTTCCAGGTCAACACGCAGTTTTGTTAGCTCCTGGTGGTGCTCTGAGCTGCTGATCCCCGGAGAACGGCCCACCTGCTTTTGCTGTATAAAAACAAAACAGTTAAGCACTGGTCTTTGGAGTGCTTTTCCCTTGATTTCTGGAAGCTTGTAAAATTTCTGAATTGAATTATCTTACTGAACAACTGTTATCATGATGAAAACACAGGCATCAGCTACGGCATTAAAACCAAAACGAAAATAATTCCAGGCTCTGCTAATATTCTTATAGTGTTAACAGTTCCTCAATCTCAAACGCTCCTCAAGAGCAATGATACAACAATTTTTTAAGTTCAACTTAGGAGGGGAAATCTTTTCAAATTAAAGTATTAAAATTAATTTATTATTTTAATGTAATAATGAATTCATTATTTAAACTGCGTCTTATGCATGTACCAGTGCTCCTCACTTTATTTCAAACAAGCATGTGTTTTTAATTAACTGGAAAACTTAATACAGAGGTAATTCTTGAAAAACAAATTTGCAGAACAAGACATACTTTATAACAACTTGAAAAACTATCAAAATCATTCTGTATTACAACAACTAAAGCTTACAAACTAATAACCTTTAAGCTGTACTATAATTATCCAAGTGGAGACACACATCAAAGGATATTTCATAAAACAAATACTTTTTACATAACTGTGGAACAACAAAAATAGTCTTCAGCACATTAAATAATAATCTTCTGTCTGGTGCCGTGTCAGCAAAATAGATTACAAGGCTTTCTAAAGAATAAATAGAATCTGGAAAAAAACATTCATTCATTAAAGTCCGTAAAACACTGCTGACATCATAATATCAGACACCAACTAAATATTCATACAGTATATACCCAACAAAAGATTTAATGATGTGTTACTCTGGTTTCCTTTATCCAACCTGATTAATATTGGTTGGTATAGTTAACAGACTAAGAAATTAAGCAGAAATGGTGATATAGCATTGGTTTTCTATTATGACAGGTATGATGAGCTAGGAACACTATATCATTTCACTTTACGTTTTACAATTTGTGTCCTACCTTCAGCCCCTCCAGCTCCTCTACTAGCTGCCTGGCATACTGTTCACTCCGCTCCCTCAGCTTCTTCTCCTTAGATGCCTCTGCCACCGCCTCTTCTGCCTTTGCATCCAGCTGAGGAGCAACAAAGCATGATCTCTGTCATTTACTGTACCTCAGTCACTATCCCCTCCACCTCTCTTGTTACAAATATGACAGCAGTCCAACCCTTCTGGTCTGGGGTTCCACAAATGACAGCAATTTTGACACTCTTAACAAAGCAGCCCCCATGTTATGGTAAGAGTCTCTTTATTTGCACATAGTGCTTTCCATCCCAGGAGATCTAAAAGGTTTATTAAGAAAGAAAATCATAATTCATCTTCCACTGAAGTGACACAACCTTTGCTAGAGCACACAGTAGCCATGTTGCACTATGTAACAGCTATGTAATGAGTGAACTGCATTGGGCTGTGAACAAGATTTTTTTTTTTTAATCTTTATATGTGCCTCCACCATTATGTTCCATTCTAGTAAGAAAAGAAAACATTTGCATCATCAACAAACATGTCATAATCGAATATATATGTGTAATACATGGGAATAGTTCTAAAGGTTAGGCAAAATATGAAAACTCCAAGTATATCTCAAATCATTTCACACCACCTTGCTGTTAATACTGGTGTTAAACAACTGAATATATAAATAAAATACATTGTGAGAGAAGTGAGATTTGCATAATATTAACTATATCAGTAAATTTGAGTGGAATACATGGTCCTTTAGTACAAAAATATTTGCTACAATTATGTGGCTTCTATGTACGATAAAAAGGGGTATAGCGATATTTTTTACTAATTCAAAATTAAATCAATTTAAGAATTTAATAGATGAAAACATAGGCCTTTTTCATGTGGCTTTCCTTTTAATGCAACCTGTTTTGAACTCCAAAACATTTATTTTCAGTCACTTTAGTTGTTAATTTGTGTTTCATGGTGGGTGTATTGTGACTGTTACTCTTTCACGGACTCTAAACACAAAATATGTTAATTAAGTCTAATCAAACTTTACACAATTAGTTTGCCTTAGAAATGCCTTTAACATCGATATTCTCCTTTGATACAACGTGTTTCCAAACATCATCCAATCTCAGCCTGCTTCGTCACATTAATTAAAGAGGTTTCTTCAACCAATATGGAGTATCTCACTATCCTCTGTTCTTTTCCCACAGAGATTTCAAATGTTAAAACAATTTATATATTTTTTTTAGAAAATTTGATGAAACAATGATTTTGATGTGTAATTTTCAGCTGAAATTTAACATGAAAGCTAAATTAACTATTACTTTGATTAAGACAGTAATTGAATATTCAAGGGCTCTGTCAGAACTTAAACCAGAAGATTTACTTACATGCCAGGTCATAATCTAAAGACGTACTGACCACAGCATAAGTCATATTAAATATTTTTAGTATTAAATAGTCCTCATTTAGAAAAGTAATATAAGTCATAGTATTACTATATATAATCATAGTCAGAATTATTAACTTCAAGAAAGAACTAAGTGGAAATTTAATTAATGGTGTTTTATGGAACTGGCCATTGGTTTAAGAAGCAAGCCCACCTCCTTTTTGGCTCTTTCAGCTTTGCGCACTTCCTGTCGCAGGGCTTCAACTTTCTGCATCACCCCCTCCATTTCTTCCTCTTTGTCCCTAAGCTGCCGCGAGATTTTCTGTTTCTGGGAGCGTAGATCAGTGACGCGTTCATTCATCTCCGAGAATTCCTGCATGGCCAGCTTTCTCTGGCTGTGGGCATCCTTCAGTTCTTTGGTTTGGGATTTCAGCCTTTCGCTGGCGTCCAGTAACTCCTAGATGAATAACAATCAATACTCATTTTAATAGTTCCTTCACCCTTAGATACCCGATAACACCCTTAACTGAACTAGTCACTTACACAGAGCCATTTAATTATTTCAGGTTTTTATAGTTGACTGCTTAAGAGCTGAAAGCAATTAAGACCTAACTTTGCAAAGTACTAATTCAATAAAGGGTTCAGTCATGTAACAGAACTCATTTGTAACAAAACAAAAGACCGAAATAATCCCTAGACCAGCACTGGAAAACACAACTGTGTTCAAAACGTATCACAGCCAAGATGTTTAATTTTTTTCAGACATCTGCAGGCTTGCTGTATCTGAACATCTGAAGTACACCTTTTCATCTCACTCCCAAGCTACAGTATCCTGAAATATTTGTCTATGGACAAGTTCAATTTGCTGTGCCTAGAAGAGCTCCACCCCTGTCAGCCATTATCCTTTTCTGCTAAACCATTTGATTAAGATATCAGTACACTATGCGAGATGAGAGAATATGTAGAAGATAGTACAGTTTTGGGATAACCTTGCTGTGCTAGATAGGATGTCAAAGTACTGTTCTATATCACTGCACCAGCACAGCAACATACGGTACAACAGTTTTAAATCCTGAAGCACGCTGTTCCTGCTTTCATAGTCCCGAAGCTTCCTTTAACCAAGAACATCTCAAGCAAACAAAAATAGCAACTGCACATGTTCTGCTATGTAACATTTCCTACATAGTGTACTGTATATTTATCACCATAACTTCACAAAGATCAAAGCAAAAGAAAAATCAATTTATATTTCACTTAGGTTCACATGCTGAATGTTTTGAAATTATTTTTACAAGAGCATGTTGAAATCTTCATTACCTTTTGGAAATCATCCCTTTCTTGTTTCATGATTTTGATTTGCTTTTCTAGTGATTTGATGTGCTTGGAGGATTCTTCTAAATCCCTGCGGGCTGTGCTGGCCTCTTCAAGCTGCTGCTCTTTCTGGCCTGATTCTACAACGGGGTAAGAAGAACATAGTTAAGTATTGCTGTCCATGTGATACAGTCAATCCTGTAACATTATTACAGAGCCTTCAATTTGGCAGCTGTGGAAGTAGAGACATTTCAGATGGCATTCTGAAATAAACCAGGCATGTTGTCAAAGTAGACCCCTAGAAATGGCTGGAAAAAATTCTCAGATCAATTGGCTTATAGCCACCAAACGAGCTACAGTCAATCCTCTAGTTCACAACATTTTAATTTATATCTATATTTTTTTATTTTGTTGTTTTTTCACACAAAGATAACATTTCTTTCAAAGAAAACCCCTTCACATATCCCACATCGTCCTCAGGGATTGTCACGTCCATGTTTCTACCTAGACTTTGACTGCCAGAATCAGGATTGCATGCCACTAGTGTCACCTATTTTGGAAGAGAAACATTGAGGCTGAAGCCTCCATATAAAAAGAAAATCAGGTAAGACCAGGATCCAGGATCCCTTCAGGAGACGGATCATTTGCGTCTTTTCATATGTTTTTCATTTAATCTGTTACAATACCACAAACTTTACGAATCCATCTGTTCAATGTCTTAATTCAAGGAGAAAACCCTACCACCAGCAATTAGGTGTAGTAAAATCAGAACTGATTTAGTGCTTTCCTAAAAAAATCAAATTTGAAGGAGATCATCAAGGACGGAGGGTTATTTTGACCAAACAGCTCTTCAATGTAAATGAGACAACCTCTTTTGGAAGAAAATACCATCACAATTTTACAACTCAACAGAAGAGAGGCTTCAAAACTGCTAAGGACCATCTAACCTTGTTCCTTGATGGTAACGACTTTGTTTAACTAAAGGTTTGCTCAGTTTACCATTCTAAGGGCACTAAAGCCGTTCTCCAAAGTTCATCTTCCCATTATGAACAACAGACAGTGAGGACAATCCAACCATCCAGGATTTTTTGGGAAGGTCATCAACAACACAGCTGAGAAACGGAATTTCTGCATGCAAGCTGGCAATGATGAATGCTGCTACGAAATTAAAATGTGGCTGTTATTCCCAGGGTTTTGATAATGTCATGGATATTCATAAGCTGATAGAAGTGCTTGCAAAAGAGCATGATTTTGATGAGGTGGTCCAGCTTCTTGATTCTCAGAGTGACAACTTTATGAATAATTATTTGATGAGGCTTAAACAATGACACTCAAAAAGACAAAGAAGCATAAAAAAGAAACAGATCAGTTGTCAACCTCTACAAAGGAGCTTATCTCTATGGTGATGTGAGAGGCATTCATCGCTTTGAGAAGGGAAACAACACCTTCCTGGATAATTACCCAAATACGGAACACTGTAACCAGACCAGAAGCAGTATTTAAAATCTTGTAAGGTGCTACAGAGAAATGTACAACATTAAGAAGTACACAATAGCCTAGACTGTGTCTTCAAGCATTACAGTGCCTTGGGAAATATTCGGCCCCCTTGAACTTTTCAACCTTTTGCCACATTTCAGGCTTCAAACATAAAGATATAAATTTTTTATTTTATGTGAAGAATCACCAACAAGTGGGACACAATTGTGAAGTGGAACGAAATCTATTGGATTTTTGAAACTTTTTTAACTAATAAAAAAATGAAAAGTGGGGCGTGCAAAATTATTCGGCCCCTTTACTTTCAGTGCAGCAAACTCACTCCAGAAGTTCAGCGAGGATCTCTGAATGATCCAATGTTGTCCTAAATGACTGATGGTGATAAATAGAATCCACCTGTGTGTAATCAAGTCTCTGTATAAATGCACCTGCTCTGTGATAGTCTCAAGGTTCTGTTGAAAGCGCAGAGAGCATCATGAAGACCAAGGAACACACCAGGCAGGTCCGTAATACTGTTGTGGAGAAGTTTAAAGCCGGATTTGGATACAAAAAGATTTCCCAAGCTTCAAACATCCCAAGGAGCACTGTGCAAGCGATCATCTTGAAATGGAAGGAGTATCAGACCACTGCAAATCTACCAAGACCTGGCCGTCCCTCTAAACTTTCAGCTCAGACAAGGAGAAGACTGATCAGAGATGCAGCCAAGAGGCCCATGATCACTCTGGATGAACTGCAGAGAACTACAGCTGAGGTGGGAGAGTCTGTCCATAGGACAACAATCAGTCTTACACTGCACAAATCTGGCCTTTATGGAAGAGTGGCAAGAAGAAAGCCATTTCTCAAAGATATCCATAAAAAGTCTCGTCTAAAGTTTGCCACAAGCCACCTGGGAGACACCCCAAACATGTGGAAGAAGGTGCTCTGGTCAGATGAAACCAAAATCGAACTTTTTGGCCACAATGCAAAACGATATGTTTGGCGTAAAAGCAACACAGCTCATCACCCTCAACACACCATCCCCACTGTCAAACATGGTGGTGGCAGCATCATGGTTTGGGCCTGCTTTTCTTCAGCAGGGACAGGGAAGATGGTTAAAATTGAGGGGAAGATGGATGCAGCCAAATACAGGACCATTCTGGATGAAAACCTGTTGGAGTCTGCAAAAGACCTGAAACTGGGACGGAGATTTATCTTCCAACAAGACAATGATCCCAAACATACAGCAAAATCTACAAAGGAATGGTTCACAAATAAACGTATCCAGGTGTTTGAATGGCCAAGTCAAAGTTCAGACCTGAATCCAATCGAGAATCTGTGGAAAGAGCTGAAAACTGCTGTTCACAAACGCTCTCCATCCAACCTCACTGAGCTCGAGCTGTTTTGCAAGGAAGAATGGGCAAGAATTTCAGTCTCTTGATGTGCAAAACTGATAGAGACATACCCCAAGCGACTTGCAGCTGTAATCGCAGCAAAAGGTGGCTCTACAAAGTATTAACGCAAGGGGGCCGAATAATTTTGCACGCCCCACTTTTCATTTTTTTATTAGTTAAAAAAGTTTCAAAAATCCAATAGATTTCGTTCCACTTCACAATTGTGTCCCACTTGTTGGTGATTCTTCACATAAAATAAAAAATTTATATCTTTATGCTTGGAGCCTGAAATGTGGCAAAAGGTTGAAAAGTTCAAGGGGGCCGAATACTTTCGCAAGGCACTGTATATACCAATACCAGAATCCCACTTCTTCACTTCACCTCAGCCTCCCAACCTCAAAGGGGAGTAGATCTGCCCTGTCGTTAAGGGCTCTGTACCAGCTGCACATTATTACACTATTATAAGAAGTCTATGGCTGCATATCTCAACTGGTTTGCATGGATGTGGCGCAGAATTGTGGAAGAGAAAAATTATTTTAAAAAGATTATACGTCAACTTTGTGAAGTAACCAAAATCTTGTGTTGTATGTTCGGCATTTACCCTTAAGACCACTATCTCATCACACTTTCAAGTTTGAAGCACATAAAAGCAAAACCAGAGAAGACCTGAGACCAGCTGAGAAAGAGCTCCAGCTTCACTGGCATCAGTGCCTGAATAAGGCGACTTTGAGATAAACAGTGAGTTCTGTTTATAACATTATTAACAATGCGCTGGGGCTGGTGATATGTGTGGAGACGTGGGCAATGTGTCACAAAAATATTTTCTTAATTGAGCGGCGAGGTGGAAAGGTTGAGAAACACTAGTCTTAATCTAAATATTAAATCTGAATAAGGACTCTCCGTGCCTGGGCAAAAGGAGAAACGGAGACAAATAATGGCTTCTGAAAACTCAAGTGAAAACTGTCAAGTACAGTGATAGCAGTTTTCTAAACTGAAAAGTGTAAATAGCAGTATTTCGTGTAAGAATAAAAAATGTATAATATCAAGTACAGTGATAGCAGTTTTCTAAACTGAAAAGTGTAAATAGCAGTATTTCATGTAAGAATAAAAAATGACCAGAAGACCAGAACCAAGACCAGAAGTGAGAATCACTGACCTAGTCAGTTTAGGATTAATTGATAATACCAGTTTCTTAAGATGAGCACTGGCACTTACATTATCAGCATTTCACATACACATTGTGCCCCTTAAGATCTCTGATTTCCAGTTTCAGTAGTGTTAGAATAATGTAATTCAACATTAGTCTTCAATCTGCAACAGAGCTACCAAGTCCAAGTGTTTGGAACACTTATGTCTTCTCACCTGCAATCTGCTTTTTCAATGTCTCAATTTCTTCTTTTAGGCTTCTGATCTCAATCTCTTTGCTTGCAGTAATGGGTCCATCAACACTGGAATACTGCAGGGCCTGAACTGTCTGAGTGGATTCTGAAAGATACATAATGAACAAATAATATTGTGGTAAAATAAAAAATGGTATACATAATTTACAATTAATCTTTCATTGATTAAACAGGCTTGGGTCATCACCATCATAAAAAATAAGAATAATTCATTTGAAAAAAACTCAGTACTATAATAACGGCATAAAAAACAAACATAACAGCAGATTGAGCACAATAAAATTACAATAAAACGTGTTTAGGCATGGTTTAAAATATTCACATTTGCTTAATCCCTAATGGATCTGAGTAATGAGATAGACAATAATCGCTCTGCACAAATAAAATAAGGGACTTTACTCATGTAATAATTCCTTAATGTAGAGCCAAACTGTTTAGTGCTTTACACTAAATAAGTAAGCAGAAGCACCTTTAGATCCATTCTAAATTTCAATGGGAACCAATGCAACTTAGACAGGGCAGAAGTTTTATGCTAAGGCAGAATAGTCTTAGTTTGCACCTGACCTGAAGTCTAATTCCTATCTATATTGATGCTCCAGTAAGTAAGGCATTACTTATGTATTATACTTAAACTTTATCATTACTTTAGTGTGGGGTTTTAGAAGCCTCATTAACAACATCTCAATTTAGCTTAAGCAATGATGTATCTGATTTAGTTTGCAAATAAAGTACATTTGAGTGTCATTAATAGCACTTGTCTAGCTGATGGTGAATAACCCTTATTTGCTGCATGAGGAATATCAGTGCTGTTATACAACACTAGTTATATCACTAGTATAACACTTTTATTTCATTTTTGCTAAATAAGGACTTACTGTAAAAATGAATAATAATTTGTTAATCAATGGCCAATGTTCTGTTATGGACTTTTCTGCCCATATGGTGTTTAATACTGTAATACTGTTAATAAAAGAGAATAAATCACTATACTTGAAGAGTGTTTTCTTCTTTTGAAAGTGTAACATTATATAGTGATATTTAATACAGCAGTGTAATTTATTTCAGAAGAAAGCAGCTCATCACGGTTTAATTGAGCAGGCAAACCAGGGTATGAGAGAGGAAGTCTAGATCTTTGCTGAGCTGGCACTCAGAGTTTATTGAAAAACTAGCACAGCAGGTAATCCGTTTAAAATGGCTAAATGGAGCCAACAGAACCTCCATGCAGAACATAAAAGGCTATTTCCAGTGGAGTTTTCCTTGTCCAGAAACTGTTATTCACATATTCACAATTCTCAGGTCAGACGTGGCACACCTTGGAGCTTTCGGCTCAGTTCCAGCTTCTCCTGTTCCAGGCGCCGTATCCTTCGCTCGTAGGCCTCAGTGGCCAAACTGTCCTCCAAACTCCTCTGCACTCGGAGGTCCATCTGTCTGGAAGTTGGACTGGCAAACTCTCTCAAACATCCCCGGTCTGAGAGAGTGCTGGAAAAGGGACAGAATAGAAAAATGAGAATGTTTTTTCAACTTAAAATATTAAGCTTTTTGCAAATTTAAACATTCTTGCCATTTGAACAGACAGTGATTTACTGGTTAAACCTGTTGCCTAAATTAAAAGGCCAGAGTTGGTTCATAAGGGTTTATTCATGGCCTTTTCCCTTAAGATATTAATATCCTTCACATCACAACCCTAGCTACATTGATTTCTTCTGCTGCATCTGCTTCTCCTTGCATCTAGTAGTAAGAAATAGCCAAATGATGTCACATTTCTTAGACCACAATGTGGACACACAACAATTTTGCTTTGAAAAAAAGGGAGAGAACGAGAATTTCAAGAACAACGGAAATTGGAAATCCCCATACGTTTTACGAAAAGTTTAACTCAAAACTCATAATGGCAATTTCAATTTATATCTGTTTTACAGCTATGCCTTCATTTGCTTTCATTTTTTAATTGATTTTGTTTTATTATGCATGAATTTGGCTATTGTAAGTGTTCTGTTGGCAATAAAACAGCAATAAAAACAACAATAACAATTAGAAAACCACTGGTAGTTTTTAGTAGTTCACAGAAAGTGTCACATAAAACTCTAATATAACAATGCATCAGTATCAAGTTTTAAACAGTAGCAGTCTGCAGTTGAAGAAGTTAAGGTTTAATGGTTTCACAGTAATATAAACTGAAAAAAAATGAAGCTATAACTATTTTAACTCTGGTTACCAAGATAGTTTACTATGGTATGAGAAGGATGTTTTTTGTTGTTGTCACATTTAGTTTCATCACCTGACAACCAACATTTACAATCTTACAACCAGACATTACATACACAAGCTTGTTCAAAAGTCTATGTGTCTAAGTCAAAAGTCTAAGTGTTTTTAGTAGGAGACAGGACATTGTAGCCTTAATATTACAGATCTAAAGGAAAACCTACTATAGAGGAACCTAAATGCATTAATAGAAGTCACGTGTTACCCAAAATATAAAAAAGTAGGATTACATGGACAGCAAATATGTACATAAGACTTGTGTGATGATTTCATGTCTAATTTCATATCAAAGTAAAACCTAAAGATGATAATTTTTAGCATATTCTTACAGTGATGAGAAAGTCTGTGAATCCCTTAGGATTTTCACATATGTGAAACACAATATGTTATTGGATCTAATAATAGATCAAATGAACCCGATGAAACAAATGACACAAAACATGATACTATTGCAACAGTTATCCTTAATTGTTTGACAAATTATTTGAACTTTTAAATTCATTAACTGGTGGCACCCCCTTGATTTTTAAGAATTTTGACCCATTTCTTGTTACAAAACTCCTTCAACTCTGTAACAATTGAGGGCTCCTTCGCATGGACAGATCAATTCAGGTCCTTCCACAACATTTCACATTTCATATCAACATTTCAAGGCTGTCATAAATTGTGGAATTTCTTCTTCTAAAGCCATTCTATTGTAGACCTGCTTGCATATTTAGGATCACTGTTTTGTGGCAAGGACCACTTTTTATTCAGCTTCAGGGATGGCCTGACATTCTCCTCTGGAATCTTCCGACAATGCAGACTTCATGGTTGTGTAAGCGATGGAAATTGTCCGGATACTGAGGTAGCAAAGCAGGGTCAGCCATTTCTCTTTGAGCCAAAAGACTCAATTACCTTTGACTTCTTCTGTCCAGAGAATCGTGTCCCAGAAGCTATGTGCTCTTTGGCAAACTTCATACTTAAATGTTCGTTTTGGAGAGCAGCAGTTTTCTCCTTGCTTTCCTTACATGAACACTGTTTTTGTTCGGTCATTTTCTGATAGTTGAGCCATGAACAGTTGAGTCATTAGCAAAATCAAGAGTGGTCTGCGGTTCCTTGTATGTTACTCTGGGATTCCTTTGTAACTTTTGTAATGATTTTCCAGTTTTTCGAGAGATTTAGGTAGGATAACCGGTCATAGTAAAGTGACTATGGTTATAACTTTCTCCATTGGTAGACTGTCTGACAGTGGTATTGATGAAGCCCCAAATCAATAGAAATGATTTTATAACCCTTTCTGTATTTATATTTTGTATTTGTAAGCCTTAGATTGTGGTATGACTTGTTTTCACATAGCATGGTGAAAACAAAACTCAAAATGTTTCTTTTCTTTTCTTGGCCCTATATACAGTGCAAAATTGATTCAAAGTGTTTACCTAATCTTTTTGAAGTGTTACATACAGATGCAGCCATTCAAAATGCGCGGTAAAAACCCGCGGTACGGTAACCTACCCACAAGCCACCGCGGGGCACCGGAGCATACCGCAGGGCAAGTGATTTGCTGGCCAAAATGACCGACAGGGGCACTCGTGGTGCATTGGTTGGTAGTGCAAAGATTTAATCATTTAATGTCTTTACTGTGCACATTTTAATCCGCTTAGTTTTGAATATTTATATGGATTTTACCACTAAAGGGAAATTTTAGTAGCTGAGCATAAAAAGAAGAGGAGCATAACGCATCTGAAGGTCATAAACGATATTAATTTAAAACATTACTGTATGTATGTAAACTGTACTGTGTATGGCTGGTCTTGGTAGTTTAAAGAAAAAATACACACCAGTCTTCCATTTCTCCCTAAACATTTTAAGCATGAAAGTTTTATGAAACGGTACCCAAATATGCGATTGCTGTATAGAATGAATTTTAATTAAAAAAAAATATTTAACACGAACATTAAGCTGTTTACATGTTCCGCCTGAGAACAGTCACCCGTTGCCACCCAACGCAGAATGGTGATTGGCTGACACCATCTGACACCCCTCTGATTGGAGAAAATAGACGTGCTGGTTTGCTATACCAGGAAGAGGATTTCTTTCAATTCTAAACGTGTATTTTAAAAGTTTAAGAAGTAAAAACCTTACAGCGTACACAGATTTCCAAACTGATCAGGATCGTTATCTTTGTCTTATGCATAATAATGTTCACCGCTCTGTCCAGCAAATTAATAATAAACTTTATTTTATATAGCTTTTTAAACGAATAAGTAATTAGATTGCTCATAAACCTAATCACTTGCTTTTTCTTTTTGTTTAGGCTCAGATTTCAACTATAGATCGTATTATTAATAACCATAATAACAACCAACCAACAAAAACAACCATATAAACATAATACCAACCAAAAACATAGATAACAACCACAATACAAAATCAAATAATCAAACCATTTTACACTCGCAAAGTCCTCTAATTATCATAATCCCCTTATGCAAAACCAAACCTTCCTCCCATCCCAGTTTATCCTGTTTATCATAAACAAAATCCACCTCAATTTTCAACATAAAGCATTACACAAAATCAATACCTCAACACTCCATACTCAACAACGATAATTCACAAACAGCCAGAACATGTAACTACACATTATTAAATTCTTTAGATACGCGATTCCATATTATATTCCCTTTTAATCAAATTCTAAAAGTATGCTTGTTGACTCCGGTATCACGTTAGTTAAAGACTTCGAAGCTTACAATGTTTAGGGAGAAATGGAATACCGGTGTGTATTTTTCCTTGTGATATTTTAAGCTCTAGTTGAATGATAGGTGTCGCATTTTAAATCATTTTCGTAGCTAGAAATTATGAAACGCCCTGTTAAAAGCAAGGAAGTTTTTATGCCCGTTGAAGTAAAACAAAATGCCTGACAAAGTATGGCTTGGACAGATTCCAAGTGCTTGTACAAATGTGCTAAAGAAATTATACTTTGAGTATACAGCTTGTCCAAAGTCATCCATTATCAATACTATTAGTAATATCTTCAGTAAAGGCTTTGATGCATAAATATTTCTGATGAAGGTAGGTTGTGTACTTCTGTCCAACTGAGCAATTTTGCTTTCATAATATATACCAACATTTTAATGACTGATGATTAACATGCTGTAATACACAGTTCAAAATTAAAGGCTCAAATGCTGTACATGAGAGGTTAAGCTCCCCCTGGCGGTTTTACAAGGCGACGCCGGATAGTTAGTCACGTGACACACGTGACACACGTGATACCGCGTGATACTGCGTGATACTGTGACACGCCCACCGCGGTATGCCGCGAAATACCTCACCCATTTTGAATGGCTGCATCTGTACTTCATAACATCATCACGAGAATAAATGAGCAATTAAAGCAAAATAATAGAAACTATTATCATTGTTCTGTTTTGACAAAACAAGCATAGCAGTAGTAAACAGTTTTACAGAATATATGTTATGTCCATAAGGTCTCACTTTGTGGTGCAGTATTCCCTCCAGAGTAAAATGAAGACAGACTAACAAAACATTTTTGTTCATTCAAACAATATTGAATAACCTTGTTCCAAATAAACAGCCATCAACTGCACTGCCTAATAGTCAACACCTCAATTACTTTTTAAAGTAAAGATTTGAAATGATCATTCCTAGCATTTTCAGTACTGGGAGCGATGCTATGTACTGTATGCTTTTGTTTTCTTTTTAAATATGTTTAAAAGTGCAGATTTGTGTTTTGAATGTTCTATTCCACACTAATAAGCAAACTACTTTTTAAAAAATATTTTCTCTAAACGTGGGAAAAAAACAAAACAGAAGCACAGGCTGCTGACAGTCTACTGAAAGCTGTGTATTATACAGTAACCACTTGGAAGTGCACCTCAGCTAGACCATCTGGCTGAAGTGCTCCCAATGATGCTGCTTTGTATCTTTTACATTTTTTTCCCAGGGACTCACCTAGGAAGCAAAGTATTTACATCCAAAGCCAAAGAGGATTCTATCCCCCTAAGATTTTCACCTCTATATTTGAAAAGTGCTTTCTTTTTTACTTAGCTTTTGGAATCTACATTACTACCACTCTCAATCTTACAATATAAGGGAAACTCATCAAGACAGACAAGTTACACTACACATTCTAGCTGAGAATTTCATATATGACTCAAAAATCAGATGCCCTTTTCACTCTCCCTGTTCCAAATTCCCTGTGGTCATAACATTGGCAAAAATAAGACATACAGTATGGACCCCTGGCTATGGCTGGATAGGAGCAATTTAACCAAAATGTTTTAAAAGTGGATTATATACTTACCATTGTTTTTACCATGTTGCTTATTCACTTTGGGATAAACTACAAAAATTAAAAACTGTAGTACTGTGATATCATAGGTGATATGAGAGAGAATCTATTCATATTAAAATATGAAGGCAATTTAGTAAACATCTAAATACCTATGTAATGGAATCCCTGCTCAGCACCACCTGAGCCCTTCTTACACAGCAAAATCTGAATTGTCAAATATTAAATTATAAAATATTAATACTAATGATGAATCACACATATACACCAATTCTAGAGTTTGTAAAATCTAAGGGTCATGATTCTTTTCTACTCTTTTTTCCACAAAAGTGTATATCATGATTAACCCCATACTTACCAGTTACTGGTGTATGTAAAGCCAACAAATGGCAAGTGATGGCCAGAGAATGCAGTATGTGAAGGGGGAGGCATCGTTTCCTAAAAGAAATGTGGGAAAGAGTACAGCAATGATTTATTACATCACAGTCTAAAGAATGACAATAATTTAGTTAAAACCTAACTATCAATTTCCACTGAAATGAACAGGAGTCAGAATTCTACAGAATACATCAATTGTACAAAAGTCCTCACTTGTGACATGAACTTGTCAAGTCCAAACTTCTGTAGCTAGACTTCTAACTCACAGCAGACACTGGCCACATATCACTCCTACACTTTATTAATTACCTAATAAGTCATGTATGTATTATAGGATATTGTTACTGACTTGTAAGGCTTTACAAATCTGTTTCAGACATACATTTCTGAACTCCTTCATGTTTATACTCCCTCTTGTAGACACCAGTCAGTTAAAGCTGGAGCTTTGCTATGGAATGCTCTTCCTCAGACGCTACAAGAGACAAACTTGCTTCATCTCTTCAAATCCAAACTCAAAACCCATCTCTTTAATAAGGTCTATGTCTGACCTATAATATCTGTATGAACCTGTATGTTTATTTTTTTTCTTTTGTTGTACTTTGTCTTTTTTTCTTTATCGCTATGTACTTTAAAAAATAATAGTTGTTGTTGTAATAAAAGATATGAGGAGGCATTACAAAAATGGATGCCTGTAATTTAGTATAAAATTAATCAACAAGAGAAACCGATGCAACTGTGAAGTTATAAAGGCGAGTTCTTGAAGCTGAGGTACAGCTTTTTGAACATTTACACAAGGCCAGACATTGCCAGCTATAAGATTTAAAATTTGTAATCGGGCTTCCAAGCAGTGAAAGCCTGTAGGGAATGTAAAGAGGTTTTCTCCTTCACAATTTTGAATCAGCTGGCAGACGTAGGAAAGGCCCCTCTTGATGGAGAAATTCAGTACAGAGTATTTCCACTTTCAATTTAATTCTTTTACGTACAGAGTTTTTTAAGCAGTCATCATCAACATCAAAGTTGGAGGTATCGGTGGGGCTGCTGACTTCAGGAATGTATGGTGCCTCGCAGTTGCGGATGTTGTCCCAGTCAATGCCTGCGAAGAAAGGGTGTTTCTTGAAGTCCTCGATGCCGTTCTGGCCCAGTCGGTGTTCTCTACTGCAAATGAGTCTCCGGATTAAGTCCTTGGCATTCTCAGACACGTCTGTCACCTGGGCAGGGAACTGAAATCGTTCCTGTACACACGAAAAAAGAAACACCACAAATATATACCAACAGTTTTTCCCTGTCTCATTTTCATTTTTCACTTGTTAGGAAAGAAATATCTTATTCACTGACAATTTTTTTCAATTGTAAGCTAACCTAAATGTAAGCCATAATCAGGTCTCAGAATAGAAGTTTTCAATATTTCAATATTTTAAACTCTGAACTAGAACTAGAAAACAGAAGGAGAAAAGTTATGAAAAACGTTAAGACAGCTTTATGTGTTGCTAGAACAATTTCAGTAACCTGTGTTTTTTCTTTTTCTTTAACACACTAAGTTTCTAATAATTTTACAGTCCAAAGCACTTGATTTCATGATATCAATATTAATGGAAGTTAATGGAAGTCGAACAGAGAGAGGCCTCTGTCTGATGTCTCTTGCAGGCAAATGTTTAATAAAGTATAACTACCATGGCTTCCATTATGTATGTGTTATAGAACTAAGTGTATTTTAGAACTCTTTGAAGTCTTTTTTACAATATTTTTATATTGTACAGTTCAATCACTCATAACCAGTTAACGAGTATTAAATCCTCTTTTCACTTTTTACTGCATAGAAAGTTTTATATTTAGCACATTTATACTTTCATTTTATAGTATGAACTCTTAGACCAATTGTCTAGTAAATACAGTACAACATAAAGGCGTAATACGCCCCATGTCGTGAGTGTAATCCAGTGTAATCAGTAAGTAAATAAATTAATGTCTTATGAGTATTTATGTACACATTTAAGCAGAGTATATGCTTAAGCAGGACTTCAACCTCCCCTATTAAAATAACACTGCAAACTTGTTGAATCAAAATTCGTATGCTGCAGTTCTATACTCTACCTGGTTTTTGACGTTTTGTAAACACATCTTCTATTGAAATACATAGTTGTAGGTTTTAAAACTATTATTTAGTGAAGACCGGATATATTTTTACATTTAAGACATACAAATATCTATTTAAACGCTGCATGAATATTGCAAAAATAATATATCTCAAAAATAAAATGTATTTAGCTTCTATATTTTTAAAATACAGTCAACAGACATAATTTTTTAATTTCAGCTTCCTTGCCTGAACTAATTCTAAATTTGGCATAACCCTTTTACTAGATCCCTCAAACACCCTGAAACTTGAGGGTTTGCAATAAATGTAGCACAGGAATTGTCCTGCAAGCATTCACAATCCTGTGAAATGGAAAGTGCAGGTGTTCTGTAATGCTGATATAACTCATTTCTGCCTTACATTAAAATTAGGAAAGGCATACACATTAAATGCGGAAAATGTAATGGTTTAGAGTTTTGTAATTTAATATATATGAGGGGGACACACACATCAATTATATGTACAGTATATACCCATGTCAATGCAGTACACCAAGAGGGATACAGTATGTTTCAATATTAATAACTACTGTACTATTAGTTTTGAGTCGCTGTTCATCTTGTGAATACTGGAGTATCATTTTGAAAAACGCAATCTTTAAGTTTGTTAATAATATCAAAGTCTTTATAAAATGATATTAGCAGACTGACAGCCATGCTATTAATGTCAATGATTCTTTATGTCAATGTTATCCAAAGACTCATATATGTACAGTATTTTGTTAATTGCTCAGGTAAGGTATGAGATGGCTTCCACTCACCTTGTGGTTCATAATTTTCCCATAGGTCTCCACCAAGGATTCAGCATAAAAGGGAGTTTCACCATACAGCATTTCATACATGCAGACTCCCAGAGACCACCAGTCACACTCAGGGCCGTACTTCCCTTTACCATCCTCCATGGCCTGGAGGATCTCTGGGGAGATGTAGTCTGGGGTTCCCACGGCAACTGACGATTGAACCTGTATCACACAAGGAGAGACTGAAGTGATGGATTCTCCTCATCAGCCTTTTTCTTGGAGTTTTTATTTTGGAGTTTTACTTTTTAAATTCCAATTGGCAAAATCCCAGTTGCATTTTAGCGGTTCTCGTCACTTCGGCGAACACAAGACTTTAGCGACAGATGGAATTGAGCACGGCAGTCTATAAAAGCTTGCTAATCTGATGACAGTCACAGCATAATTGAAAAAACTAATTTAAACAGCCTTTCAGCCAGAATGGTGCAGGAATGCTATAAGATTCCGTTATGAATCTATGGTGGGAAGAGTGGGACAACCAGGTAAAGGGTAATCACCCATCTGGTGCGTGTGATAGGATTTATTTTTGATCTCCTTGTGGTTTTACAGAGAGATGCTTTTTTATTGAAATTGAGTGCATTAAAGTACTTGAAACCTCGATAAAAGAAAAGAAAAAACAGTTAAGAAAATAGTTACAGGTGCTCGTTAAGGATCATTAAGGATGTTTACTCATAATAGATACACAGTACAATACACAAAGTTGATTTTTTTGACAAATGATTTTGTCTGCTCCAAAAAGATATGATAAATTGAAAGGTCAAAAACACTAACTGTAGAACTTTCTGAGAAACACTACCTGATTACATGCCTATACAAAGACAGCAGGCATAAATTGAAACCTTTTACATGGTTGAAATCCTGGTGTTGAAAACTGGGGTTTAGATTTTTGAGGCTTTGGTGTTTCCTTTGAAACAGATGGAACCTGGATAAGCAGCAGTACTCCGGTCACTGATTTCCACTGTCATAAATTATGGAACCTTTCTTTGTGTTTCACATATATTGTGAAATAAAAGATCTTATTTGGTTGCCTAAGGTGGGGGTTATTTCCTCAGATTAAATTCCAGAAAAAAATGTTTGAATTTGTATGGGAGGAAACTGGCTCTGAATTACCAAAAAGCAGAGGTGCAAAATGAATTCACGGAAATTGGTGCCTTTAAAGAGATTTGTTCCTTGCTTGCTTGCAGCCTGGAATCATAAGATACTCACAGCTTTTACACCTAGATGTCAGTGTCGAAACACCCACCAACAAAAACATTATGTCATATCCACACTGCATTAAGCAATATTTACTGTACTTTCTGTTATTTCATATTTATTTCTGGTTTCAAATGTATCAATTACATTTGTAATTGTCCAGCAGCCATATCACCCTGCAACTCACAACTGGTAACCCACTGAAGCTAAGCAGGTGTGAGCCTGGTCAGTACCTGGATGGGAGACCTCCTGGGAAAAACTAAGGTTGCTGCTGGAAGAGGTGTTAGTGGGGCCAGCAGGAGGCGCTTACCCTGTGGTCCATGTGGGTCCTAATGCCCCAGTATAGTGACGGGGACACTATATTGTAAACAGGCGCCGTCCTTCGGATGAGATGTAAAACCGAGGTCCTGACTCTCTGTGGTCATTAAAAATCCCAGGGCGTTTCTCGAAAAGAGTAGGGGTGTAACCCCGGTGTCCTGGCCAAATTTCCCATTGGCCCTTACCAATCATGGCCTCCTAATAATAATCCCCATCTATGAATTGGTTTCATTACTCTGCTCTCCTCCCCACTGATGTGTGGTGAGCATTCTGGCGCACTATGGCTGCCGTCGCATCATCCGGGTGGATGCTGCACATTGGTGGTGGTGGAGGGGAGTTCCCATTACCTGTAAAGTGCTTTGAGTGGAGTGTCCAGAAAAGCGCTATATAAGTATATATTTAGTACTATAAATATAAATAGACAGGACTAGAAAAGGAATGAAAATGACTTAATATTGGGTTGCTACATTTCAAATATAAATTGATCAGCAAGAAGAGAAAAGAAAATAACACTCCATTCATACTCCATAAGTTTAGTTCATTTGTACACAAACTGGAATAAGCAACATAAAAATTTCAAAATGTTAAACATATTGTTAGACATGTTTTGTGAAACAGAGAGAAAGCTGATTTAGTAAACATGTCCATAACACTGACCCCCTGCTAATCTCCAGATTTACATATTGTATGAGTCAGGAAGTGACCTACAGCTTGCCATAACACCTTTACAAAGTATAAAATGGTTCAAAACTACAAACCATACAGGGCCATGTTGTTCCACATATTACATTAGCAAGGTTTACACCAAGCCCCAAAATAATTCTGCTTCTCTGTAATTCACACTACATTCTATTTAAGACCACATAAAACCCAAAAGCTGTCATAAGGTGATTTTGGATCGTCCTGGTGAGCACAAGCATATTTCATTGTAATTTCCAGTACATCCAACTTACTGTTCCATCTTCCATTAGCTTGAGACAGGACCCAAAGTCTGCCAGCCGGATGTGTCCATTCATGTCCATAAGAATGTTGTCTGGTTTGATGTCCCTGAGAAAAAAAAGATGATTTCTGAGAACATTTTGTAACAGGAAGAGCAGAGAGAACATCATATTTTTTAGGGAAACCCACTTACAGGCAGGCACACGTGCCCATTCTATAACATTCCCTCCATCGTGCTTCAGATGCTGCTAAGAAGTACAAACATGAGTTTTGTAACAAAATATTATGGACAGATGAGGCCAAGATAAACTTTTACTAAAGTAATTGAAGGGTAAAGTGTAGAACAAAGATCTGAATGTGCTCCAAAAGACATTTATGGAGTATGGGATGGCTAACGAACTTGCTCACTCTTGTTTATTGATACTATACGTAATGGCAGCAGCATCAGACTGAATTCAGAAGTTTATCTAAGACTGACAGATTTAAATCCCACTGAACTCTACATGTTGACGGAAAAATTGAAGTCCAGACTGCCCGAAAACAGACAAGAACTTCTGAAGGCAAATGGAAACTAACCATCGGTTACTTGGGTTATTGTGATTAAACTGCCTGGCAGTTAATCCAGGTGGTTACAGGAGTTATGAAAATACAGGTTAGGCACAAAAATAACCTGCAAATGGCGCCTGTTAAATAGTGCTCTTGTGCAAGGAAAAAAAAATGCAAAAAGGCAAAACACTTAACAAATATAATAAACTACTGATCCTCCAGGAAATTTCCTATTGATCTGTTTAGAGGTACATGCCTACTGTAAACCAACAGGTAACAGGTGAAAAGGACACATTCACCACAAAGACAGAGTAACAGGTACACCATGTGTGCCAGGCTAAATACTCTAAGCTCCACCCCAGCACTTCCTGATAGACAGATCAGCATCCATGTAAACCAGAGATGAGTCTGGGTCTGTAACCCAACACAAAATAGACAGGGGACAAGGACAACAGCAACCAATAAAAATGCAATTAACAAGAGTTAACAATCAAAACGAAAAATGAAACAGGTAAGCAAAAACAGCCTATGAGATGTGACACATTATCAGAAGGTGTCCAACAGTCCTTCACCACATTTATAATTTGCCATATAAGAGTTGGTTTGATTTGTTTTAAACACTGGGTGAAGACACATTCATTCAAGCCTACACTTAGCATGTCAAGCATAGAAACATTGTTTTATTTAAATACATAGTAAATAGCTAACAATGTCTTGTTTTAGCAACACACAAGATGCATTTTTCATCCTACAGAAATTCTGTGCACTTCACAGATACATTAAAAACTGGTTTTACTAACAGTATTTCAAATTTCAGTGTGAAAAATAAATATAAATAAATTTCTACCAAACAGCCTTTGATTAATACTCAATACTACAATAATACTCAATAACCTCTTCTCCATTACTCTAAATGAATTACACCTATAGTTTAAAAACAGAAAAATACAGTGCACACAGTTAAGGTAATTTCAATGTGAATGGTTTTGTCTTTGCAATTTTAATTCATTGTGATTCCACACAAATTAGGTGTATGTTGTATGTAGACTATAATAGCCTGTTGGTCAGCATTCAGTGAGTATCTTTGGAAGATGGTTTGTAGTTACACCCTGGCAAAACCCACATATTTCAGTATACACAATATGAACTCTAAATACACACTTGGATAAAACTCGTGTTTTATAGTGAAAATGTCTAAAATCTGAATTTATGACATTAAAAATTTAAATATTTGTGAATAGCACAATTAATATTCTGCATGTAAATATTAAATGACATGTACCCCTGGTTCTGATATAATAAAAGAAGGAATCAAGGATAACAATTTGAACTTTTTTTTGCATTTGAATTCAAGCTTTTTACTAGGCCTCTTTTAATTATTCCACAAAAAACATCTCCTCAGACTTTTAGATTAAAAAATGAAGAAAAAAGCACTTAGGGAAATTCCTCCCTTAAAAAATGCACAAGCTGTTGATTATGATAATAAAAAGAATTCAATATGAACAGAGGAACCGTTCAGTTCTCCAAGAATAAAGGCCCATCAGAAAAGCCAAACCAAACCAAATGTCTGGAAAGAAACCAAACACAACAGTGTCTGGGACTACCCTCTAGAGCACACTGTCTGCTGCTCTTTACAGCACATTCCCTCTACTGACCATCTTGGAGTCAAGTACTTGCACACGCCACACAATACTCTCATTATCTGCTATTTCCTTTTACAGCTAGGGATTAATGTTCTACTCATGCTGGAGAATGCTGGATAATAAACCACTTAACACATTCTCCAGGTTTATAGTAATAGTATAATTCTTGTAACTAAACCCCCATTATTTTCCAGAAGATGTTCTTAAATGTTGTGTTCAAATCATAAAAATTACAATTAAAAAAAAACAGTTTCTCAAATACTCATTGCTGCAGTGGCTCTCAAAGTGAAGCCAGACTCAGATTATGAAGATGTAATAAATTACTTTTGTCTTATTTACAGCTATGGGGAATTGAAGGTCATGGTACCCCATTTTAAAAAATGCTGTTATTAAATAAGCCTTGATATCTGCTTTGTTTACCTATTGTATACTACACATTTAGAATTGGCATGGAATTTTTTAAACGAGTAGTCTCCCCATGTTGATTAATTACTGTACAAATATAGTATTTAACAATTAATATGGTCATTAATATTATACAGTATTTACATGTAATGTATTGACATTTTCTTTTTTAGCACCAACAACTGTTTAAGAAAGTTTTTAATAACTAAAAAAATATTTTTTCCACTTGTATCGCTTGTTGCTTATGAGTCTTGTGTAGAAGTTCTGGTTGTCAGGGAAGAAAGAAAAGAAATACTAAAGATAGAAGCTGCACGGATATGTGATCCAGATTCTGATAGAACATGCATCACTATGCCGGCTTTTGGTATTTGTCACTTATTTATTGTGAAGAAGCAGAATTTTTAAAGCCTTAGCCTGTGGCAGGAAGGCAAATGGCAAATTTTGATGAAAGTGCTGTGCGCTTTATTTTTGCTGAAAAATTATGAGGTTGTACAGTAGATGTTATTTATATATTGGCATAAAACAATAACACAAGGAAAAATGGTAAGGCCATTTCTGTAGCTATTATTCCCAGCTGCACCTGACTAGAGAAAAATTGTATGCAGCTGAGCTGAAATAGCAGCATGACTTCAAACAACAGCCCTCAAAGAAAGACATTAGAACACTGAGTTTGCAAATGAGAAGAGGTAATCTAGCCCATCTTGCTTGCTAGGTTCCAAATGTCTTATCCAGTCATTTCTTCAAAGAAACAACCAGTGTATCAGCTTCATCATCATGGCTTGGTAACTTTTATCAAACACCCATGTCCCTTGGTATAAACGTGTCTCATGTTTTCAAAGCACTTCCCCTTAGTTTCCATTTGTGTCCCCTCATTAGTGTTTCACTATTACTTCTGAACTAACAGTCACAGGATATACAGCTAGGATAGGCTCCTTTGACTGAGAACCAGCTTGTTCTTCACCTTCTCTGTTTTTCATCAAATCACAGGTTTTCCTACTTTTTTTATGTTAGTTAAATTGATTACTGTTTTTTAGATGAATTAACTGAAACCCCATATAGTACATTAAATGCATCATTATTTCATGTTAGCAAAGCTACAGGTGAAAATATAGCAAAAACATTTATGCTCTACAATAAGACTTAAGTCCTACTGTTGCTCTAAGATACTTTCATACTAACTCATCATAATTTTAAAGTTTTTAAAAATGCACTTAAACATAACTTTGAAAGTTGTAACTTTCTGTAATTAACATTGAGAAGGACAATTTTAAGAGAAAGTAACTTCTCTAAAGCTTATATATATATATTTTAAGAAGAGCTTAACACACTCAGAAGCAATACAAAGTTGACTTGCTTTTTATTTAGCAAATGGTGGTCTCCAACTTCGATTCCTGTTTCATAGTCAGAGGATATGTATACCTTTGGATGTGTTAAGACTTCTCTACCAATTTGCAATGGTTTCTTCCAGAAAATAAACCAAGCTGTGAAACTGTGAAATAAAAATAGCACTCTTCAAGTCTATCCAACTTTAAACACAACTCCTCCCCTTTCACCTGAAGCAATTCAGGTTTTTCATGCAACTAGCACCTAGTCAGTTATTTTTACATCTATACTGTTTTACATGTTAAACATGCATGCCCTACATTTTAAAATAAATGAGGCCAGGTTAGTATTACATGTGAAATATGTACTACTGCAATGCTAATATAAAAATATATTATCATGGCATGAAAAATCTGTGTATGTGTGTGTTGGGGGGGGGATGGGGGTAGGATTTTGGGGCAGTATTTACAGACAACACTAATCCTAACACATAAAAATTAGTGATGCAGAACAAATCTGTTAAAAAATCCAAAATGTGTTATGATAATGGAATGAGTACAAGTCACAACTTGCCGTAGACCACCTAGATTCTCTCAGGATCTATCTGAGAGTCATGGCTACATGCAGCAATAATACATGTCAGCAGCTATACCACCTTGAAGATCTTGTCAGATCTCAAAAACTACACCTTTTATAAATGTGCATGGGAGATACAAAATACATTAGAGAGCTGCTAGAAGTGTTGGTACTGGACCAGCAGGGGACTCCTGATAAAAAAAAAGTTCTAATCAACACAGTGTGAGAGAGAGTTCAGTGATAGAAAGTGCCATCCTTTGAATAAAACCTCAGTCTGAGGCCCTGACTAATTAAAGCTATTAAATATCACAGTTGAAAAGGACTGACTTGCTGTTCTGGCTCTCAGCTTACATTAATACCCTCCTGTACTTCAATTGTAATTCTCATCTCTTCACCTTATCTCCAATGTGGCAAGGTGTTCAAGTGGTTCCTTAAAAACCTCTCTCAAAACACTGCTTGAACTTTCCAGATGCAAAATGCAGAGCCAGCTAATTCTTATAGAAACAATTGCATGATATTCTCAGATCAATATGCTATACACATTTAAATTAATCTCTTGTTTCATTTCTCTTGTTTTGAACCCTTTCATCAATTTTGTCTATACAACTGTGTAAACATCTGCAGTCCATACTACTCTGTTACTTTTTGGACCAGGAAATCTAACTTTTTAATAGTATTTATGGAGGAATCAGCACCGGTGCACAAAAACACTTTAAAAATTGATTGCTCTGAAAAACAACAAGAGGGACTTGGTGTCATCCTTTCCACCTGTAATACTAATTAAATGTTTGTGGGAGACAGTTCCACAGAGAAGGACTAATGACCTTACACAGGCACCTCAAATACTTATAAATAGTTTCACCAGGTTTAGGTTAGGCACTTGCTTATTGATTGATGGTGTACATTTTTGCATGGTGTAATTACAAATGTTTCTTTGCATAAAAAGGAGATTCCAGGTGATTCTGTTAAGTGGGTTTGAAGTACTCTTGGGTATCTGAAGGGTGAAGTAGAGGAGAGAGGGGGGCTTATCAGGATCAATTTTAATTTATAGACATACTATACTCTGAAATCAAGTCTCCTGCACTTTAAAGCTCCGATCCTTTGCATTTTTAGTGTGCATATCCCTGGAACCACCTTAGTAAAAGGCAGTGCGTGTCGCAATGGTATTTATTTTTCCTCAGACAATCACAAACATATTCACAGAGAATGTTGCAACAGGAGATACTGAGCAGTTCAGGTGTTGTACTTCAAGTATAGGACCATATTATCCTGAAATTGCTTGGTAGACTCAGGGCTACTGTCTACTTAATCCACTGTGGCTGGCCTGGAAATTCTCTGTGCAGCAGCACACAACTGGCCTATTATGGCAGGGACCAAAGATTGTCTTCTGTTGACAGACTTAAAAAATGTTAAGGAAAATGTTATCTTTATAAAGCTTCTGTCATGAAGATAGGAGGTATATTGCAGTGAAGTGATTGGGGAATTCAAAGTGGGATATACAGTGCCTTGCGAAAGTATTCGGCCCCCTTGAACTTTTCAACCTTTTGCCACATTTCAGGCTTCAAACATAAAGATATAAATTTTTTATTTTATGTGAAGAATCACCATCAAGTGGGACACAATTGTGAAGTGGAACGAAATCTATTGGATTTTTGAAACTTTTTTAACTAATAAAAAAATGAAAAGTGGGGCGTGCAAAATTATTCGGCCCCTTTACTTTCAGTGCAGCAAACTCACTCCAGAAGTTCAGCGAGGATCTCTGAATGATCCAATGTTGTCCTAAATGACTGATGGTGATAAATAGAATCCACCTGTGTGTAATCAAGTCTCTGTATAAATGCACCTGCTCTGTGATAGTCTCAAGGTTCTGTTGAAAGCGCAGAGAGCATCATGAAGACCAAGGAACACACCAGGCAGGTCCGTAATACTGTTGTGGAGAAGTTTAAAGCCGGATTTGGATACAAAAAGATTTCCCAAGCTTCAAACATCCCAAGGAGCACTGTGCAAGCGATCATCTTGAAATGGAAGGAGTATCAGACCACTGCAAATCTACCAAGACCTGGCCGTCCCTCTAAACTTTCAGCTCAGACAAGGAGAAGACTGATCAGAGATGCAGCCAAGAGGCCCATGATCACTCTGGATGAACTGCAGAGAACTACAGCTGAGGTGGGAGAGTCTGTCCATAGGACAACAATCAGTCTTACACTGCACAAATCTGGCCTTTATGGAAGAGTGGCAAGAAGAAAGCCATTTCTCAAAGATATCCATAAAAAGTCTCGTCTAAAGTTTGCCACAAGCCACCTGGGAGACACCCCAAACATGTGGAAGAAGGTGCTCTGGTCAGATGAAACCAAAATCGAACTTTTTGGCCACAATGCAAAACGATATGTTTGGCGTAAAAGCAACACAGCTCATCACCCTCAACACACCATCCCCACTGTCAAACATGGTGGTGGCAGCATCATGGTTTGGGCCTGCTTTTCTTCAGCAGGGACAGGGAAGATGGTTAAAATTGAGGGGAAGATGGATGCAGCCAAATACAGGACCATTCTAGATGAAAACCTGTTGGAGTCTGCAAAAGACCTGAAACTGGGACGGAGATTTATCTTCCAACAAGACAATGATCCCAAACATACAGCAAAATCTACAAAGGAATGGTTCACAAATAAACGTATCCAGGTGTTTGAATGGCCAAGTCAAAGTCCAGACCTGAATCCAATCGAGAATCTGTGGAAAGAGCTGAAAACTGCTGTTCACAAACGCTCTCCATCCAACCTCACTGAGCTCGAGCTGTTTTGCAAGGAAGAATGGGCAAGAATTTCAGTCTCTCGATGTGCAAAACTGATAGAGACATACCCCAAGCGACTTGCAGCTGTAATCGCAGCAAAAGGTGGCTCTACAAAGTATTAACGCAAGGGGGCCGAATAATTTTGCACGCCCCACTTTTCATTTTTTTATTAGTTAAAAAAGTTTCAAAAATCCAATAGATTTCGTTCCACTTCACAATTGTGTCCCACTTGTTGGTGATTCTTCACATAAAATAAAAAAATTATATCTTTATGTTTGAAGCCTGAAATGTGGCAAAAGGTTGAAAAGTTCAAGGGGGCCGAATACTTTCGCAAGGCACTGTATACTATAGTATATAAAGACAGATAATTGGCAATGCCTTTTAAGAACAGAAAAGGCCAAATTCAGCTTTAAACAATATGGAGCTCTAGCTCCAAAACAGACATACTCTGTGAAAACAAAAACAAAGACAACCTCTGCAATGGAGAACAGCTTTTGATTGATTTTACAATATATTAAGAACAAATACTAAAATGTAAACTGCAGAAGCAGAGGGTTCTGCTGAACTACCTGATGAAAAACTGATTGCAATGGAAGCTCATTTCTCTATAATGCCTATAGTTTTAAATGTAATGAAAAAATGTTAGCTGTGATTGATAGATAATTTTCCTAGCTATTTCTCTGTGGAAATAGCTGTGTTTTGTAATCTGTCTCTAAGTAGGTGGCAACATATATGTTAACACCTAATTAGGGGTTATTAAATATGACATCAAGTCCTGAAGTGATGTGAGTTTGAGCCTGAGCAGTAAAGATACTAAAATCTAACATCTCTAGGTGGAGAAATGTTGGGTTTGACGACATGTTGGGGGGAGGGGTCCCACAACCCAATTTAAATAATTTCTGTGGTATCAAACCACAAGGAAACCAAGGAAACACCATGAAAAGCTACAGTAAGGAGAGCTTTATTTGGTCAGGGACTGATCTGCATCACCAGTTTAAATCCATATCTTTTCATCCACTGGAGAATTTTGTTTAACCCAGTTCTTTTAATTATTCAGTGAACTGGTGATCTAGAGAGTGACAGACAAGGAGATTTTGAAAAGCAAAATGAAAGAAAAAGCTCTCCATTCTGGCTGGTTTAGCGTTTTTTCATTCCCATAATGGAATAGTTTGGAATATCAGATGCTGTAGCACTGTTGTCTGCAAACAATTACAGTTGCCAAAGCTGCTTGCAGAAAACTCAAGTCAATGTACGTTATCAGGAATTATACATGAATGACAGGAAAGGCACTACTTTAAGAGATACTGTATGTTGACTTTTCATCATGCTAGTTTTAAGATCAGCTTAATTCAAATACCTATTTCAATATCTTTAAGGAAAAAGGTTATTATTTAACGAAGAGCTTGGCTTTTAAAGAATTTAGTCACCTTCCTTTTTGGTGATCCCCAATAGAGATTTGGTTCATGAAATGAGATCTATTGCCACAGATTTACATGAGAATTACAGGATTTCTTCTTCACACAATTTTGTAAGCACTGAATTATGCTCAAGCATGGCATCAAAAAGGACTACCTTTACCAGTGGTATTTGGTTCCAGAAACATCAGGGTTTTTTTTTACCTGGGCATTTACGTGTTATGTGTGTAGGAGTAGGTTCTAAGCTTCAGCAAGATACGAATTTCTGATGTGTCCACTTCTATGTGATGCTCTAAAGGAAAGTCTTCTTTGAGTATATGTACACTATCATCTGTGGTGGTTTTCAGTGCACTGGTGATGTGACTGTCCTTTGGTTTTTTACACTATACAGGCAGGAATCTTAATCTCAAACAGGACTCTGAAAACTGGGCATTTTAATTTTAAGTTAAAGGGGCAGTGGAAAGAAAAAACACTGCTCATTCAATAATCTCAATAATCTTGTCTCATAAATTAATTAGGACTTGCAAAAGCTTTAACCTAATGTCATGACAAAGCCCCAGGGATTTTTTCTCTGTAGTGATACCACATCCTACATTTCATCGCATCCACTTCATCCCAAGTTGCTCAGCACGGAAAAACACGAAATGGTGCTGCATGTACTGTTGCAAACTCAATGAGAGAGATTACGCAGAGTTTCACAGGGGTACTGCTTTCTTTGATTTTCACTTTAAACAAAGACAGCTGTATTATTGTTTTTATTGATAAAGCTTTATGAAGAGATAAACACGTAAGAATAAAAATATTTGTTTCACACACGGTGTGACAGGTAATGCAATTTCCCATCATGCCCCGCTTCTTCCAACTAATTACAGAATATACATTTACAATATAGCTAGTAAGAAAGCAAAGTAATATTTAGAAAATTAAAAGCCATTTTACTAAAATAAAAACATTTTTATTTCATCGACTGTAGTAGGGTCTTATACAATTAACATTTTATTGAGTCTATTTTCACACAGGACTCATTTAAATGTTTTGTTTAGCTGATCTGATGTAACACATCTATTATATGCATTTTTAAATTATATTTTAAATATACTCCCACCCTCCATATACTAACAGTAAAACACTTCATATAATTTGGTTACAGTATTGAAGTAAAGTTAAAAATCTTAAGTATACTGTATAAATCAAAATCTTTTTTTTTGTTGGTTCAGTACTGATTTTTTCTCAAACCCTTCACATCTAAAACAATATAAAAAAGTGAAAAAAAAACTCTTCATCAGCAAATGCTGTCAGCTGGTTAAGCATCTTGTACTCAAGATCCATGGCCCTGAGACCCAGCCTACTGACCTCTGCCACAGCACAAATTTAGAAGAGCTGCAGGAACTAGCAGACACACCCTAAAGAGTGGTTATGTGCACGCCCCAAGCAGGGGGGCTGGAGGCTTTAGACCACAGAGAGAGCAATAACTGAGTGACTGGAGATCACACCCATAGGGAATGGCATGTGCACCCTAGGCAGGATCTCTGGAAAGTGCCCAGCTGAAGAGAGATATGGACACTGGAAGCCACAAGCAACAGGGGAGAACTGAGAGGCTCCAGGTCACCCAGGAGCCCACTCATCCCAGCAAATGGAGGTAGACATAATGGGGGACTCATTTATTAAGAGGTGAAGACATGGTAGGTAGTCTTCTGACACAATTGGGTCTTCAAACCAGTATCTCAACCAGTATCTCAAGATGAATCATTGTAGTACTGAACTGATTTTCCCAATGGAAAAATGTTAGAAATGAGAGATCTGTAGCTGAACAGAGGCCTCATACTTTAGTTCCACCAAGATAACCCAGAATGTTTAAATTCACTTATTATTGTAAACAGCATCATATCATCATATCATCAAGATAAAGTTACAAAAACATAGCACTATACACTCTACACTACCACTACCTACTAACAATTATTCCAGCATTAAGTACAAACAAAATGTAGGTTTTAGTAAATTGTTTTAAAACTCAATGATTCAACTAATCTTTTTGGATAAAAGCATCAGCCAAACAAATGCGTAAGTTACTGTAGTAAGGTGCCCAGTGAGTTAACAGGCTCCTGGCAGAAGCTAGAATGTGTCCTGCAGCCATAGACCAGTTTGGGACAAATGACATTGGATTTAATTTTACATTTAAGGATTTAAATGAAATGTAAAAATAGATAATCAGGCAAAATGCTCTTCTCAGGAGCTTTACTGTTCCCACATGATAGCCCCGAGAACCAAGAAGAAATATTGGGCTTTGATGTGTAGTTAAAAGATTTTCTTACAGTTTACACAAAGGCTTGGAAGGGAGCATGGAACAAAGGGAGCATGGAACAAACCACCCAGCCATGTTGTTGAAGCTGACACCCTGGCTTATTTCATGAACCAGCAGGATGAGAACCTTGGATCAGTAAGCTACCACCAAATGGGACAGATGAGTTGAAATGCCTCCTGTCGTTTATAAGCTGTTTTGTGTTCTTACGATATTCAGAATTCCCATCATTCAAGTGTCCCAGCTGAAACATAACTATTTATTTCTCACAAAAAGAACAATTTACACCACTGAGTGGTTTAATCAGGAATAATAGAGCAGGATCTACAAAGAGCAGTAAGCTTGAAGTTGTATATATTGGAAAACAAAACATGGATGCAGAAATAGGTAAACAAAACTCTTAACAAGCAAGCAGATCAATTAAAGGCATGAATTGGTGCCAGAGATTTACAGTACAGGCAGAATGAAAACCAGCAGGAACGGGGGTCTCCCAAGACCAAGGGTGGAAACCTCTATTCTGTGTGATATTAAAATAAACTTTGTTGCCAAAGATTTGAAAGGAAAGATTGCTGACAAGAAACAAGTGCTAAGCTACAGTAACACAGTGTAATCAATAATGATGCTCTAAGGAGACCAAATTTGAAATGTCTGATTCCAGTCAATGCTAGTTTACTCACAAGACTTGATGATATGTTAAAAAATACTTTATAATGCAGAATATGTCAACTTTCAAACAAGGGGCTACATCTGCAGAACTGTAGCTCATCTATTGACCCATCTAAGGCTACGACGGCATGCCATTTTAATTGAAAATAATCTAGCTGGATTTATTTTAATTTAGAATCATCTCTATACCCACCCCAGTTTAAATTATTGAGCTGATTTCAAAGCTACCTTATCTTTTCATTCAACTGCCCACACAGATCCAGAGGAGCTAAAGACACAGAATTTTTGCAGAGATCAGGCTGGTAACTCTTCACACTCTGAACTCTTTCACATTCTGGTCCTGAAGAAAAACAGTCCTGTAGGTATTTCTTTCAAAAGAATCACCATTTTCATATTTATCAGATGGAAAATGTACTATGAACCTTGTACCAGGATGCATGAAATGTCATTAAATGTTTTGTCGCTGAAGAAACACAGCACAAGAAACAGAAACAAGGCGCTGGACAGAGTACTGATGCAACTCTCACTAATTATTATTGTGAGCCCACAGGCTCTTGGGTAAAAAACAGGTTGTTCTTCTGTGGGAAGTGAAAGAAACCCTGTTTGCCTTTGAAACTGAATATTCCCAGTGGGCACTCAAGCAGCTGCTAAAGGGAACAGTAGTCTCGGTTCTGCTGGAAAATAAACCCAGCTTGGAACCAGTGATCTCTGGGCAGAAGGGTTTCACCTTGGATCTGAACAGTGACCTTTCCTGGTCCAAACACTCAGGAATCCTTAATTTACAAAATTTTAAATGGACATTGTTTTTCTTTTTAGAAGATGATAGGAGAATCCTCAAATTTAGCATACTATGTGATACAAATGTAAGGTCAACAAATACCTATGTGAATTTCTCTTAAGGAATGAGAGAATCTTGCAATAACTTAGCCTTGACAATAAGCCAGTGCAAAATCAAACAGAAAACCTGTCTTGCCAAATTGTCAGTCTTACTGAAAAGTACTAACAGATTAGCCTGCCAGAAGTTGACAGACTCACAATTGTAAGCCAGAAAATTTCAAGTTAAGGATTGTGTCTGTTCAGGATACCTACAGATGCAGCCATTCAAAGTGCGCGGTACGGACATGTACCGGAGGTAATTGGCTACGGTGTCGCGCATTGTGACGCACGATGACGCGCAGTACCGCGGTACGTGATTGGTTGAACAACAGGGGCACTCGTGGTCCGTTGGTCTGTCGTAGAAAGATTTACAGTAAACATCTTTACTGTGCCCATTGTAGTATTGAATATTTATATGGAATTTTACCACTGAAGGGAAATCTTAGTACCTGAGCATAAAAAGAATAGGAGCATACTGCAACGCGTGTGAAGGCCATAAACGATATTAATTTTGGAACATAAACATACAGTATATGGCTGGTCTCGGTACTTCAAAGAAAAAATACACACCAGTATTCCATTTCTACCTAAACATTTTAAGCATCAAAGTCTTTAACTAACGAGATACTGGAGTCAACAAGCATACTTTTAGAATTTGATTAAAAGGGAATATAATATGGAATCGCGTATCTAAAGAAATTAATAACGATATAATTATATTCATGTACCGCAACACAAGCATAGTACACGCTGTACATTGTCTGTTGATAATGTTTCTGTAGTGCTTTTTCAGCACTCTGCATGTGACCTTGCCGGTGGCGCTGTGGGTTAGGTTCCTGACTCCCATGTCACACGGTCTGTGATCGAATCCCACTGTGGAACCATGACTTTTTTTTGTAACAAACATTTCTTTGAAAAAATGAAACGTTTCCCTTGGTCAGAGATTAAATAAAACGTCACTCGCACCAAACAAATTTATATTTCTAAATATCACAACATGATCGAATTTAAGTCATTTTAATAACAATGAATAGTCACCTATGCGTTACAAAATAAACATTTATATTGATTTAAATCGCGGGTATAAATATATGTGTTTTTTGATTCACAATCAGACAAATGCAACATAAATTGATATCTTTGTCTTCTAAGTATCTTAATAAACTTTCAGCATAGCTTTCTCCCCATTTAGATTTATTTTTCTTGGGATCTTGGGATCAAACGTGGAAAGATTAGATTGTAATCGTTTTTATTTTTTAAATACATTGCGGAGTTAAAGCAAGTTAAAGCCTTGATTTTATATATCACCTTTAAAAGTGGAATCTCAAAGCAAAGTAAATACCCAACACCGATTGTACCCATCTGTCATGCTAATAAAGCACCTTGAATTGAATTGAGGGAGCGAGGGGGGAGGGCGAGCGAGAGAGCCAGGACAGACAGGCAAATAAGATACACTCCACAGACATTCACAACAGCGACATATCATAAAACGTTTGCACATATAGTTAAGTTATTACTTGGTTTTCAAAGTGCAATGAAATACAATATTGTTGTTGTTGCTGTTATTGTTGTTTTTATCCTGTAAAGCGTTTTGAGAAGCCACCTTTAAAGGCGATATATAAAAGCGCTGAATCTTATGGAATGTGTTCCGCCTGGGATTCAAAAAATTTATTTTTTATAATCGCGTATCTAAGGAAAAAGCAGTATAACTTTGTTCATGCACAAACAGTGGCATGTTACATTATTAATTTGGGTGTTTCCTCTTGCCAGAAAGCTCTAAATTGCATTTTGAGTGCGGTTTTGACTTTTTCTAAATTGCAACCCATAAATAAAGCTGATACAGTTTAGACTTATTTTAAACTGTATTACAGCAGCACAATGGACAATGCAACGTAAACTGCAAAAATGCACTTGGAATCTGTCCAAGTCCTACTTTGTCAGGCATTTTCTTTTACTGCAACGGACATAAAAACTCCCTTGCTTTTAACAGAGCATTTCATAATTTCTAACTACGAAAATTATTTAAACTGCGACACTTATCATTCATTCCATTCCATTATCAGTCTTCCATTTCTCCCTAAACATTTTAAGCATGAAAGTTTTATGAAACGGTACCCAAATATGTGATTGCTGTATGGAATGAATTTTAATTTAAAAAAATTATTTAACACGAAAATTAAGCTGTTTACATCTTCCGCCTGAGAACAGTCACCCGTTGCTACCCAACGCAGAAACACAGCCACTAACTAGCAAAGAGAGGACATTAGCTAGCCAATATGATAAAGAAATAAATGATTATTTTATTTCTTTTGCACATTTATTTGAACATTTCCATCGATTGTACAAGCACTTGGAAACTGTCCAATCCCTAGTTCATCAGGCATTTTCCTTTACGCTGCGGGCATTCTCCTGGTCTGGCGCCGATCTGTGTCTTCTAGGATATAATGCCAGCAAACTCTTGTTTTTATGTCCACTATAACAGACAATCTCCTTTGCTTTTAACCGAGCGTCTAACCCCTCTGATTGGAGAAAAAAGATGTGCTGGTTTGCTATACATACTGTACCAGGAAGATGATTTCTTTCTATTCGAAATGTGTATTTTAAAAGTTTAAGAAGTAAAAACCTTACAGCATACACAGATTTCTAAACTGATCAGGATCGTTATCTTTGTCTTATCCATAATAATGTTCACCGCTCTGTCCAGCAAATTAATAATAAACTTTATTTTATATAGCATTTTAAACGAATAAGTAATTAGATTGCTCATAAACCTAATCGCTTTTTCTACATAAACACAGCGTGATTGCTCTCTGAAAATGCTTTTTCTTTTTATTTAGGCTCAGATTTCAACTATAGATCATATTATTATAAACTTTCTTGGAAAAATGTCTTTTATGTAAACCATGTTTGCTATTAATTCATTTAGGGCTAGAATATGTTAATCGTCTTCAAATCGAGTCGAGTTGACATTAGAAGCTTGCCACGCCCGGACTGTTACACCAACGCATTAGCATGTTAAAGCGATTTCATTGAGGAGCCTAACTTTCTTAACTAGTAAGTACTGAACTTCCTTGGCTTTGGAGGGGGAGGTGTCTTTCGCTGGAAATCTCGCCCCCTTCTACTTTGAAAATACCTGTGAAACCGGTTTAATTCGTCACAGCCAGCACTCCCGCAGAGAGGGGGGTTGTACTCATTAATGTCTTTGCCGGAACACATCATTATATCTCATTTTGTATTTCTATAAAAAAATCATTTGCCCAGCTTAACACTATTGCTGTTGTTTTTATCCTGTAAAGCGCTTTGAGGAGCACAGCTTTCTCACCACTTAGATTACTTTTTGATACCATCCTTACACAAACCAGAAACTTCTTGTATTTTCCGATGACATACAAGTGGAAAGATTACAGATTTTAATCGTCTTTTTTCTGAACCAGGGAAAATCTGATCATGTTTCTCTATAACAATAATAAAAAACTTTATTTTACATATCACCTTTAAAAGTGGCATCTCAAAGCAATACAGTAGATGTAAACCACAGATCACAAAGTAAATACCCAGACAAACGCAAAACGCGGTTTTAATAAAAGTACCAAGACCAGCCATGTACTGTATGTTTAAGTTCCAAAATTAATATCGTTTATGGCCTTCACACGCGTTACAGTATGCTCCTATTCTTCTTATGCTCAGGTACTAAGATTTCCCTTCAGTGGTAAAATTCCATATAAATATTAAATACTTAAACGGGCACAGTTAAGACATTAAATATACATATACATACTGTATACAGTACAGTTGCATACGGTAATATGTTTATGTTCCTAAATCAATCTCTTTTATGAGCATGTGAAAGGCATGGTGAATCACTGTACTTTGCATGATTGGAAACAAATGTGTGATTGCGAAATGCTGTCGTGTTACTTTTACAAAGACGGTCAATGAAAAAAATAATGTGGACCAGGGCAATACTTTGAGTTTACAGCTTGTCCAAGGTCATTCATTATTAATACTATTAGTAATATCTTCGTTAAAGACTTTGATGGCGACAGATCAAACATGAGAGGTTGAGCTTTATTAGCTCCACCTTGTGGAAATTCCGGATACTATTATTTTGCTTGCGGTATTATAGGAGAATTTACGGTAACTAGCGGTATTTACCGGTAACTCGCAGTAGACTGCATAAAGCGCACTGGAAAATAATGCGGTATCGCTCGCGCATTTTGAATGGCTGCATCTGTATATCACCACCAAGCTCCAAGTCTCTTATCTGTTGCAACTATGTTAACATGATTTAGAAACAGGCCCAGAGCTCTCCATTTACAAGAATATTCCACATATTCATGTCCACAGATCAACAGGGTAACGTGTAAGGTTTACTTTCTAAAACCACAAAAAGCATCACATTTCTTCTAAATTCCTGAAGACAAAGGGTTTATGTTCCAGACAGGGTAAGATTATCTGTAAACCCTCTAGCACATGGTGCCACTGTTGCTTCTTTCTATCCTCCCTTATTTAAGAAACATTAAAAGAAAAAAAAACACAAATTGCCTAGAAATAATAATTTAATTTTAACTGGAGTGACATATACAGTACTAATACACCTGCCTCTCTTGAATAATTATATAATTCATTAAGCTGTAAAAACTAAATACAAGAAAGCAAGAGTGATTATTTTAACCTTAAATAATTTCTGAACACTGATACCTATTATAAAATACCTACAATACAATTTTGAAGATTGTTTTCTTTTCTATAGATTTTTTTTTCTGAATATGTACTACCAACACTACCCAGATGAACTGTATCAAATATCCAGTTTCATGTCACAAAGCATGGTGTCAGGCTTCAACCTTCAATAGAAATGTACTATATTGTCAAAGCTCTGGAATACATAATATTCCAGAAGGAATAACAGGATACCAGGTGTGCTAAATCATGCTAATGAATGTCTCTTGATCTGGATTACTTCCTGAGTGTTCTGGGCCACTAAAATGGGAGTCTGGCAAAAGGGTAAGAAGGTAATCTCCTTTAGGAAAGCACTGTCCATCTGTGAATACCATCTGCCAGGCTGTGCTCCTAGAAAACCCCTGGGCTGGAATGCCTGTGAAACGCACTGGTCACAATAACCATAGATTTTGAAGACACCTAGAAATCAATTAAGCTGTAATAAGGAAACACCTTCTGCACAAGACCAATGGACCAATGAGTTCTGCTGTTTCTTTCAGATTTTTTTAAAATACAACCAATACAGATGTGAATGCCAAATGAAAATAATAGGGTTTTATTAATCCAACTGAAATACTGGGGAAAAGAATTACTTGGATTAAGCTTGACTCCATTTCACAAAATTAAGGACTTCAAATCTATGCTAGCACAATGAGGAGTACAATACGCATTTTGAAAGAGCACATTCTAAGAAGGCAATGACAGCAGGGTCTGAAGGATCAATTGACACATTGAGAGCTGTAGAAGCTACAGAGGAAATTCAATTAGATTCAGACAAAATTCGAGATTGGGCAAACACCTGGAAGATGATGTTTAATGTAGACAAGAGCAGTTTATGACATGCAAGTAGCAAAAAGTTTTAAATATAAAATAAGACTTTAAAAAATACTTTCTATATTGATGTTAATTTATCACGTTCATCTTCTTGACAATGTAGGAATAAAAGGAATTTTATAATGTTATAAAATAAACATAAAAAGGAAATTATAACGTTCGGATATACAGTTAAGATTGTTGAATTTCAAACAAAGAATGTTAAAATTGTACAATTCATTAGTAAGACTTTAATTTGAATATTGTATACAATTTTAATTTAGAACAAAAAAACACATTGAAACTAGCTGACCTTTAAAAGAAACACACGTCACAGCATCACCCGTAGTCCCAACTTTGAAAATAGCTTAAAATGACTCTATTTCCATTAAGAAAAAGAACAGAACACAGAAGTTATAGAGCATGTAGACTTGGAGCCACCAATAGTGATGTAAGATATTGAAAAATCAAGAATATTCATATTTTCAAATGTCCCAGCCTTTGGATGGTACTTCAATGAAAACTGTTATTCTTCTGTTATTTTTTAATAAAACTTGCAAACTGCATTTTTCTATTAACAGGACACCTCATCTAAACTGCTTCAGATTTTTTAAACTGATTTTTATTCCAATTAAATGGAACAAGAAATTAGTATTAACTTTGTATCACATGCCAGAGTGTCTTGAAGCAGTTGGTCCTTGTAGAACTAACAAATCTTTCTGAGGGAGGGATATTCTACTGCCAGTTTTGTCTTTGCATCACTAATTAGAAACCCACTGAATGTTCTTTAGACAATTAAAAGGGAGAAAAAAGGTATAAAATAAATTAACTTACTCAACACTGACTGCAACATTTTCACACTGAAATTCTGTTTGAAAACAGAAATGTGACAGTGCAACCTTTTATTGGAATAGTACCTACCACTGGCCAAGGTAATGCAACGATAGATTCCCTTTACAGGGAATTAAACCGTTAAACTTGCTAAGGACTGTGGGAGAAGGGTGGGTTAACAAGATCAAGGTTCTCATTTCTTGTCCTCACCCTTCAGGCTCTGCAAGGTTTTTTTCTTTCCTCCCCAAGAAAACATAATCAACACTGCACCTGAGTCAATATTAAAGTGGTATACACAAGCGCTGCTTAAAAAAAGAAAAAATGGTGTCAGCTCTTTCCCACATATAACACTCTTTTTTTATGGTACATCTTAATTTTTCATCCTGGGGGGTTCGTCTAGTACACACCCTTTGAGAATCTTGTAATCATTAAGATATTTTCCAAATGGAAATGATTGCAGGCTATAAAGGTTTATAGCTTTCCTTTGGGAAATTAGCAAACTCACTTTAAGTGATATGCCAATGGAACAATTCACAATTCCATAATAACCAGTGCAAAATAACATAACAGAAGACATATTTCTTGTATCTCTATGACTATAAAACAGATTTCCCTAGTTTCTTAATGTTATAGCTAATATTCCTTACTATAAAGGATAAAAAACGTGCAATGTTATGAGATAATGGTAGAACGTATTGCAGAGTGCTCTAACTTGAAACCAAAGGGAAGCACTACAATGTTAAAAATGATATAACATTGATCTACATTTCCATCTTTAATGAAATGAGTAAAGTCAATTCAGTAGGATATACCCTGGTTAGGAAGCTAGTCCATCACAGGACACACACAAACATACATCCACACACCTACTTTTTCCCAGAAGCCAATTAACCGACCAGTATGTCTTTGGACTGTGGGAAGAAACACACACAATCACAGAGAGAACATACAAACTCTACACAGACCACACCTCTGCAACTGCTGGCAGAAAATGGTTAGAGTGCATTACCTAGGTGCATTTTGGTGATGGAAAATGTGAGACCCTCTTTTAAAAATAAAGTACTTTTGTATGGAAACTGTTATTACTACATTAAATAATTATATTTTAAAAAACTGCATTGACTGAAAGGCTGGAAGGGATATGTGGAAAGCTGATTTGAGTTATTTGAAATCCTGAATGGAATTGATAAAGAAACCCAAACAACTATAAACTCAAGTAGGAAACTATGACCACAGAATCCAAATCAAAATGAACATGTTGTTTTTTTATTGGGGTGAGGGTGAAGGGGAAAGAGACTGATGCTGGGTTCCTTTATGACACTCCTGGATGAGGTCCTCAGCACAATTAGGTACTAACCACCAAATGAAAGTGTTTGTGAAAAATGAGTAATGAAAATCTTACAAAGAATTGTGTTTATTTTGTAATAAACTACCTAAACAAGACAGGGAAAAGAACAAACTGAGATCTTTTCAAAGCATCTTTATAAGATCAGGGAACCAATAAGCTAAATGAAACCAAATATGCAAAACTGGCTGAATGGCCCCCTCTCATTTGAAAGCTTTATGCTCTGAAATGTCAATGTTAATGTCTCCAATTACTGCAGATGAACTATGGTATGTTTCTGCTGGAAAGTAATCCAGTTTCCTAAACCCTACAATGCTATGTGCTGCTATTGATACACCGTCCAAAATATTATATTCAGCTCAGTTTACAATTGCACTCTTCTGTATTGCAAATGCCAAAATCTTGAGTCAACACTGTTCATCCTGTGAATAACAGAGGTAAATTTTCAGTACAAGATGAACACATTCCAAAGCTCTTAGCGATTTTCATTCCAATACAAAAACATTATACTCAACCAAACACTCAAGCATATTAAATATGCAAGAGTGTAAGGAAAAGAAGCAGACTTCTTACAAGTTTATTTAATCACATTAAATCACAAATATGTTTTAACTATGGAACATCTTACTAAATGCATAATTAATTTTTAAAACATTTTTGAGAAGCAGGGAAATGCCCGAGTTATTAATCTCAAAGCAGCTGGGAATAGATTGATTTTTAAATAACTATTTTATTTGGTTTTCCAATGATGGGGTCAACACAGTTGTTAAAGATTAAATGCTTGTAGCTAGCTTGGAGTGTTTACAGTAATGTATTACTACTATTCATAAATTATTTTAGTATGCAGAATTAAGAACAAAGCCCCAAATATTGATGATGTTTTCCACATTTGCTTTCAGTTAGTGCAGTGGTACATAATACAATGATTTTTAAAGGATTTTCGAAAACACTGGACAGGCCAGCATCATGATTGACACAGGACTCAAATGTTTAGTATAAAATGAACAGCTTATCTGTCTAAGTATGTCTGGAAGTCTAAGAAACCAAAGTAAAAACATTTGAACACTTTTTTCTACAGGTATGCAAGAGAATTGATTAAAACCCAAAAAACTTTTGAAAGCCATTAGGATTCTTTAGCACTTTGAAAGAGATGACTATGCATTCATATGTTCTTCCCATATTGATCGTACAGAAAACCACAAAAAACACTTTTGATATATCCTGATTTTGATTTAGTCCAATTGACTACTTCAATAAATTAGTGCTTTTTTCTGAGAAGAGTGCATAATAATTAATAACAGTTGTAAGGATAAGTAGTAGGTTTGTAAATTCAATGCTCCAATGAAGGTCTAAAATAAAATGTGAGTTTAATTGATTAAGTGAAATAAATAAAAAGCTGCAAACAGTGATCATTAGCAACAAAGCAGACATTCCTTTTCATGACCAAGAATAATTTTATATACAAGTTATATAGCTTCCTATATGTGGATGAGAACAACCTATTATGAAATAACACATATGTGAACTCTGTCAGGAGGATCTTCATGTGACATTTAAGAAAGATTAGAGGTCATGGGAAAGGTAATTTTTTTCTCCATAATAACCATGATCTTATTTTCTGCCTATAGGGAGGTATAATACAGTTTCACATTTGACCTTTAAAGAGAGTCCAAAGGTCAAGAAGAGGACTTTTTTTTTCGTAAAGCACATATGGTTTTCTATGTGTGTTCTACTACACTCATGACATTTTCTGCATTCCATAAGCAAGTATAGGATGATTTTGACTGTAACCACAAAGAATGGCCAGAGGTCATTGGCAAGGCAGTATTTTTTTTGTTTGAGCAAAAAAGATTGTTTGAGCTCCATAGTAACTATGATCAGGCAGCAGTGTGGAGTAGTGGTTAGAGTACTTGATTTGTAACTGGAAAGTTGCGGGTTCATTTCCTGGGAGGGGCACTGTAGTTTTACATTCGAGCTAGATATTTCACTCCAATTTCTCCAGTATAATAACCAGCTGTATACTGTATATCATAAATCTAAAAATATAAATTTCTTTGAATAAAAGTGTCAGCCATATAAATTAGAAATAATGACCATATCTGCACTCATTAAGGAGTTAAAAATTAGCCTGTCAAATCATGAGATTATCTGAATTAATTCAACTCCGGGCTACAATTCCTATAGGCTAATATACCTCTATGATTATTCATGAGCACTGAATACTGTGCAATAGGTATAGGTCGTGTCATACGTCCAGACAGGTTAAGCAGATCAGTCATTTTTTGAGGTAATAAACTCAAATTACATATATGCTCCAAGTTTCAGATATGCATTTCACTGATTTTATAAAAAGATTTGAAAAATCTGAGAAACTAAAAACATGCAAATCATGTGACAGATCAGCTTCATTTCCACATTCACTGTAGACCCATGAGAGCACTGGAACTAAACAAAGTTTTACGAGTCTGACATATTTTACCACCAAGATACACCGAACACAATCATGGGCATGAATTATATGTCGCCCCCCGAGTTTCAAACTCTAAGATGCTTAGTTTCAGAGAACAAAAAATATCAAGGTTCCTCACATTTTGTCAAAAATCCAATCTTCTTGGCATAATTTTCAACAATTGTGACTTGTTGGCATAATTTTCACACTGATGCAACTTTCCTTAGTTCTTTACAATCCTGCTTAATTTCATGAGTTTTTTTTATCAGGGGGTTTGGCTTTCAAAGGCATTTAATCAGAATCCAAAAATAGAGACAGGGCTTCAACAGCTTCATTAATCGACCTGCTTATAAGTAAAACAGATACAGATACCTTAGAATAACGACAATAAAAATAAAAACATAACATAACTGTCCATTATATGTCTCGGTACATTCCTGAAAAATGCTGGTGGGGGGGATGGGTTCCATGTTCACTCCCAACCAAAGTTTTGGGCTCCCAAATAAAAACAATTACACAAATTTATTCATGTAAGGTGTTTAGCAAAGTAGTACTAGAAATCATTTGTTGTTTTTTTATCAATTTCATGCAAAACGTAAAGGGAAGAGTATTGTTAATGGTTAGCAGTGAACAGTGTGGAAAATGCATGAGTCCTATATATGCATATATAGAAATAGTGCCACTTTTTTTGGTTCTTTTACTCTCAAGGCTGCAAGGATACAATACTTTACGTTGCAGTGGACAATCACTCAACATGCAGAAAATGTGTGAATCCAGTGCGAAGAGCTAAGTCAATGGACTACCAAGCATTAAAGAAAAGTGGTGTGGTCAGATAAATTAGCCTTCACCACATTCTCAATAAACAGACTGCTTGGTTACAATAGTGAAGGATTCTGATGGTTTTGTAATTTTGTGGGGCACGTTTTTAGGATATTCTGGAACTATACCCGAGACAAGGTTTTCCACCTCCATCAATCAGGCATGAACTGACTGACTTTCTGGCTGGATAGTGTCACATCCCTCCAAGAGAATTATAGATACTGGTAGACTATACCACTGTAAATACAGGTCATGGTGGCCCATAGACGTGGTGACCCATTACCTGTTAAATGACTTTACACAGGTTACAAATTTGTGTTCACTACATGTAATTCCGCTTGACTGAAATTACACTGAAGCCTTTTTCATGTTCAGAGATGACCACAGGTGTGATCACAGATCACAGGATACACATAGATGTTCTCTATTATTACATACCATAAGTCATCCTGAATAAGGGCATCTGCTAATCAAAGAACAATGTGTATGTCATCAGTGACTTTCAATCACCTCAAGCAACTAAGGGGTTCAGTGCTTGAGATAAATGGTGGGAGAAGGAAGTTATAAAATCCACTAGAGAGGCAACATTTTGGCTACCACATGCAGTATAAGATAAGAGATAAGATAAGATCACTTTATTGGCCATATACAATTTCTTGGGTTAGGAATTTGTCTTTTTGCATATCCCAACTTCCTGTCCATGAGACACACAGACAGGGAGAGAAGCTTGGGGTCAGAGCGCAGGGTCAGCAATTTATACAGCGCCCCTGGAGCAGTTAGGGTTAAGGGCCTTGCTCAGGGGCCCAACAGAGTAGGATTCCTCTGCTGGCCGCAGGATTTGAACCGGCAACCTTCCAGCCACAGGTGCAGATCCTTAGCTACAGAGCCACTGCTCCGCCCTTTTAAAAAAAACAGTTGCTTTTCAGAATGACTTTAAGAGCATAATGGAGTGTGCTGCACACCCTCTCCAATGTGAATTTACACTCCTCCCATTTGGGAGACGCCTCTGTGTCCCCAGGTGCAATGGTAACAGACATTGCAAAGCTGAAATAAAAATCAACTTATAGAAAATAAAATCTCCTCTAAAAATATTTACTAAATTGAGCATACGGGAATTACAGACCAGTAATATACTAGAACATTAACTCACTATTCGACTAAATTAAATGATGAACAGTATTTTAAAATTTGTATAAAGCTCTCTGCAGTATAAATTGTAAGGGTATCACTACACTGTATGCTCAACTTAATCTGATAGTAATACTTTAAATACTACCTGTAGTGTGCATATGAGGCTGAACAAAGGGCAATGGATTATGGCCTATTATTACTATCATTATGAAGGTTTAGTAGTACAGCAGGTCATCCCTTGGTTGGGGTGCAATGACAAAATGGGCACCACTAGAGGCCGCCTGGGGGACAGTTTCTGGGACTTTTCTATACTTCACCTGTGGTTGATGGTTTGAGGTTTTAATTGAATGGAATATTGTTACATTTGGATTAAAGGGTGTTCAGTTGTCTAGAGAGAGAGTTACATAGAGAACCGAAAAAAAGGTTTATATTTAAACTTTTAGGGACTGCCAGTTGGGATTCTTCATTTTGAGGACTCTTTTAACCATTACAATGAAGCATTGATTACCACAGGAACTTCTAATGACATTTGTGTTGGAATGTTATGCAAATTTCCCATGAACGATGCTCTCTGACCCTGGGTCATTGCATAGTAGGTAGCAGGACTTATTCTAAGAGAGATGAGCACTTCCAAAACCATACTGATCAACATGTGCAACTCCCACCCTGTAATTCCTTGCACACTGACCCTCAGCTGCAAAACATGCACAGATTTCTGAAATGCCAAAAGCAGCCCCTGTCCACTACTACGTGTAGTCTTTCTACTGACACAGCAGGTTTTGCAAACAAGTGAGGGGTTTAACAGACTCGCTCGGCATGCTAGTCAGAGCCGAAGCTGGGAAAACAATGTCAGAGCAGTTCTGCTGCACGAGATACCAAGCATTCCACATTGTCGACTATTTACTTTGTGCTGCCAAATCCTAAATGTTTTTTTTTCCACAACAGCAGCCGCTATTTGTAATAGCAATTTAACTCTTTTGGACTTTGAGGAAAAAAAAGTTAGCATGCAAAACTAATGCAAGCTTGTTTGTAAATTCAACTTGTTTAATACAGATGTATGCATTTGGAAGCATCTTTGAGAGGCATCGAACAATTACAGGAGGGCAACAGCTTCTTGTTACTTTATTCCAGCTTAATACTGACAGTGATTAAATTACTGGCTCATATGGATGTAATACTTTTGAAAGTCTATTAAAACTGAGGGTTTAAACAAAACTTGTTGGAAAATGCATGCAGTCCACAGTCACTCCCATGATGGCAAAAAGCTTGTAGCATCCAGCCAAACTGATTAACAAATACTGATTTCAAAATTATAAAAAGGGTTATAAAAAGACAGTATTTATAAAAAAAGACTCTTATTTCTCTATCTTTTCATGGAGAGGGGTAATAAAGACTCAGGAAGGAGCACACAGAAAAGCTAGTAACCCCGGATGTCCACAAAGTATTTCACAATGGGCCTGACACACAGACTATACAACTCATTCAAAAACACCCTCATGCAAAAAATGAATCTCTGACCTTCCTTAATTTTTTAGGAACCTGCTTTTGAGATATGTTTTTTTAAGGAGGAAAATAACACTCTCTTCCATAAAAGCTAATTATAAAAACTAAAGCCAATCTCCACAAACCCCACCTAGCACTTACCCGGTTGCTTATTAGCAAATACTTTACGAACATTGCATATTTTTGCATACAATATTTCATAATAAGTGTGTGTGTTTTTGAAGAAAACAGATTAACTACTCAGATGGAAGTTGATTATTTCACTCATTCTATTTAAAATGTCCAAACTGAATCAAGCAGACAAACCTAAACTTGCTTTGTGAAACTGCAGCTCGTAACGACATGGAGAACTCACTTGATATCTAAAATCATTACGACATATTAAGAAAAGCAAGTATGTAAATTTAATGACGTATCTGTCCCCATTAACCTGCCTGGTATGAAGTTCCCAGACATTAAGAGTTTCAACAAAAGGAAGAAAAAAACATCTTTACAATCACAACATGCAATCACTTCCTGAATGCCTAATAAAAAAAACCCTTAGAGCCAGAGGGCTCTACTGCTTGGAAGTATAGTAACAACAACGGCATAATAACCTGTGAACGTAGTGCAGCTGGTGGACAGAGTCGATGGCCAGCACCATTTCTGCCAAGTAGAATCGAGCCATGTCCTCTGGTAACCGGTCCTCAAACTTACTGAGCAGTGTCAGCAGGTCTCCCCCCACATAGTAATCCATGACCAGGTACTGCGGAGACAAGAAGGAGGTGTCAAGGCACAGATACACACTTGATATTTTGTCAAAACATATCGCATTGTGTCTGGGGTTGGATTCAAGCTAGGATACAACACAATAAATTGCCACTGCAGTATCGGATGAAATAAGCAATACTCTGTTTTGATGACTGGTTCAAACAGTGGCAGCACAGGTTTTTAATTCCTTTAAGTAACTGTTATTGCTTTGTGGGATACTGGAATACTGTTGTATATAGATGCACATGTCAGTGATGCTAGTCAATTTTCAACACGAACTGTCACACAAATAAAATACAACAAATAGAGCTGGATTATTTTAAATTGCTTTTTTATTGGAGTATTTGAAAAATAAAGTATGGAGTCTGCCTCAAAAAGAGGCTACTTCCAAACCAAAATTATATTAGGACGTCAATGACATCAACATCTTGGCTAGTGTGTGAATTTTACTGAGCCAGTCTGGAGAGTGGTATGAGTTCGAGTAAGAGACTGCAGAAATTTAGGTTTATGGGCAGTACTTCCAACTGACATTAAATTGTCCACTGTGCAGTATCTTAGAGGAAGCAGATAGAGGACAAATAATCAAACTGTAACTATTAAAACTAGTAGTGTAATCTATAAGGACACTTTCTAATTATAAACAGCACTAGCTCCTAGTCACAGAATAGCTTATTTGAGCAAAAATACCCTCACTAGGTCCTTCAATGGAATGAGACTATAAGCTCCATGCACATGCCCAAATCCTAGAATGCTTTGAATCCACTCCAGTTTCTCTTCAGAATATTCAATTCTACAGAGCACCATTTGTATGGACAGTAATCATGCTATTTTTTAAATGTGTAAATTAAACCGGCAGTAAAATGGATTTAAAATCTCAGATATGTGACTTTTCACATGCAAAGAAAAATCTAATTAAGTGTTTCAAATCAAATTTGGGATTCCCTCATCACTTCTGAGCCTGTGGCTCTACCAAAACATATACAGTAAATACATAACCTATTGTCTACCGGTTACCACAGGAGGACTGAGATTTAAAAGAAAAGGGAAGTGCTCCTCCACATCAACAATCTACACCCAGCTGGACCTTCTAGCTAATTACATCCTTCCGAAATAATGGCAAAGAAAATAGCCAGGAAGAGTAGCTAATGGTCAGATTCCTTTTCCCAGCAATTTGCCTTTGATTGAAGAGTAACTATGGTTGAGAAATAAAAATCTTGGAACTGTCACAAAACAAATACATAGAAGCAATTCCTTATTTAAGATACTGAAACAGGAAATCAACAAAGCCTGACGCATCTGGATCTGAATTCAGAATGAGTTCAAAATGACGCTAGTGTTAAATGTAGAACTTCATTGCCAGGATGTATTATTTTTGTGTTTTAAAAACAAGAATATGTTGCCATTCCTTTTTCACTAACACATAACTCAAAGGTTAGGGATCAAACAACGAGACATGTTTTGAAAGCTGCACTCTCTTAAATGCCATAGTCATTGATCATTGTTCACTTCTAAGGGACCATGTATTGAAATATCCAGGAATACGTTTAAATAAATAAATTACATTTCTGTTCAGAATACTAACTGAATGTATTACTATTTACATTAACAATTCAGAAGCTTGGGGTTAATATAATGAGTTGTTAATGGACTAGGAGAATACTATGAGAGTGTTACTGCAGGTCAGTGATATTGAATGTTTTAAGGGAATGTTTACTCCACATGTGCTTCCAGCTCCTTAAATGGCTTAAATATTTGACTAACTAGACAAGAATAGTGCTTCTTTCAAACCTTTAGAGCATGCATTTTTAAGTCTCTGTGTCAAGATCTTATTATATTAAATGTGTATTTGACCAAATAATATATTTTATTAAGTAACTTAAAAGTCTTAACGTAGAACTAAATGGAAACAGGCCTGTATCCTTCAAGGACTTAAACTTGACAACTGTACTCTGTATATAGGCATTATTAAAATACATTTTCAAAAATCAAGATGACATTGCCCCACCATGCTCACTTCTTGGCTACTAGCTGATAACCCATTTCTGCAACCTCCTGTCAGTTTTTTCTTGGATGCAGGTCTTATTTTAATTCGTTTTACTCTTTCTGCCTGCTGTCAAGAGGTGTATGGGAGGATCAATGAAACAGCATATATTTATTGCACATGCGCTAAGCACCGTACTAACACACTAACTCTTATTCCTATACATTGTATCTTTTGTCATTAAATTTAAGAAGTCTTCTCAGTAGCCAATCAGGTCAGAATCACTATTATGGACAACAGTGGAAAGTGCACAACAGCAAATATAAATTATACTGTACAGTATAATGTTTATACCAGTAATTCAGTTTTATTACAGTTTTTACATTTTGCACATCTAATCCTCTACATTGTGGAAAAAAATGTTTCAAAGCTTCATTAGTCTTCTTTTTATTTGGAAGTAATGATTACTATAAAGTAAAAAGAATGAACACAAACATCTCAGATGTCGCTTCTAGTGTTGGAACTAGAACTGTGGTCTACTGCAGCATAAATTAATCTGATGACAGCATTTTCAATAGTTACAAGGAGTCCATTTTAACAGTTAATTACAGTTGCCAAAAACTATTGAAAAAAATGTGAATGTTGGCACTTAGATTGCAAATGCCACGATGAATAATTGTTAATAAAAAACAGATTTAAAAAGATTATTCAAAGCTGACTACAGGGTTGAATTAAAGGGAAGCAAATACGTATGCATATTATGCACAATAAAAAAGGGAAAAAAGTCTTAAAATCAGGAAGTGAAGAGAGTGGAAAAGCAAGACTTTAATGTGATGTCCGCTGGAAATATCGAACATATTTACATCTCAGCTTTATCTAATTAACTTCAGCTACTACTTGTGATTTGAATGAACTTTATTGTTATATTCTTTTTAATCAATTCACATTATTTGGCAAAGGAACTCCATGGTGACAATTATATTACAAAATTCAAATTCATTCTTAATAAATGCAGATCCCACCTTTGTAGTAAACTTTATGAAGCCTCTACATTTTACATCTTAATGTTTGTAAAAAGCCATTCCTGTCACATTATTAACGATGAGTCCAACGAATACACATGTCCATTTTTGCTAAAATGTTTTGTCCCAGTGTTTTCCTTCTGTTTTGCCCCATTGCTGTCTTCATCAAGATCATCAAGCCCATGGAAGATGGCTTTCTCTATTATCACAAGTCACATTAAGTGCAGATACTAGAGCTTATGTTTCTTCGGTAGGGCTGGTTTTCTTAATTATAAATGTATCCATCTCTAAAAGACATTGCTCCTGTTGGTTGATTCATTGACAGCAGTGCACAGGCACCTTTTAAGATCAAGGTCAGTTGTTTATAATTGTTAAATTATAATTCAACCGAATCATAATAAGCTTACAGTCAGACAAGCTGACTATGGAGTATGGGACAAGACATAACAGTTATTTATACTTATGTAAACACAGTCCTATGGTAAGCAATCAAATGCGCACAAAGTAAAAATATATTTACCCCTGCTCTAACAATGACATCAAAAATACTGGGAATGCTTAAGCATATACAGTTTGTTGATTAAAGTCCCAAAGTAGTCTTCTCCGTCTCCGTTAAAAAGACACAGTACGTTCAGGCTGTATAAGTATGATATGTCTTCAGGCTAGGCGTTTGTCTGGTTTATCTTGCTTGTACTGCCTCCAGAGCAGTATTATATATCCTACAGCACAGCGACCAGAACCAAAACAAAATATCTCAAAGACACCCAAGTCACACCTGCATGTTAAATATTGCATTTTTCAATACACTCAAATATTTTATTTTGTATTTTTCCCCAAACTGCCTAAGGTTTTTAAGAAAGTGATGAGTCTATAGGTTACCACCCTACCTGTCTCACATATGACTTCCTCCAGATGAGCACCCATTTGATATAAAATCCTTCTTGCATTTTTAAATTATTGGTATCACCCACTATTATATAATATGTGAATTTGAAAAACAAATTAAATCCTATATATCTGTTTAAATACTTGATGTATTTTAGGAAGAACAGTGCTCTTCTACAAGTCTTTGCCAATATGGCTGGTTAGCATGCTCAAGAGCCTTTGTACAAAAAATGCCTTCAGTTCTCTGTGCACTTCCCCTTTGTATGTAGGTATTCCCTCTTCTATATATTTCACTGTTGAGTATGAAGAAGTGCTTTGGGCAGCATTTGCAGATGCTGATTACTTGACTTAAATGCCCTCATAGTCTTCACTGGTTGAGATTAAAAAGGTTCAGTTTTTAAAGTCTCACACTTACCTGGACTGATCTGAGAGCTGCACAATCTTTTTTTGTAATGTGCACATTGATATACAGTGCCTTGAAAAAGAATTCAGACCCTTGAATACTTTTGCAAGGCACTGTATATATTAGTTCAGGTGGGTAGCTTTGTCAGCATGCGTAGGCTGCAAAGGAACACGTAACAGGTTTATTCAATGCTGAAAAGAGAAGAAAGAAAACACAACGTTTTGGCTGTGGAGCCTTCTTCAGGTGTGAGGGGTCCTTCAGGCTCACACCTGGAGAACGCTCCACAGTCGAAACATTGTGTTTTTTCTTCTCTTTTCAGCATGGAATAAACCTATTACTGTATATATTATATCAAGTACATGGCTGCACAGACACGACAGGAGTATGTCTTATCGCTATTAATTTGGCCTGCATTATTCAAGAAGTGAGTGTCTATTCAAAACACCAAGAATGCCTAGATGTTACACTAATACCTTTCAATAGTCCCAGGTTTGACTGTATTTCTCAAGACAGACCTGTACAGATACTCAACAATCCTTCAAAATTTCAACATGCACCACAGTACTTTGCAAAAGCAAAGTTGTGGGAGCTGGAGTAATTATAAAATATACTTTTCATCCTAAGCATTCATTTGACATTTAAGTCATATGTAATTTACTCACTAAGTAATTTTCATCCTGGAAGGCATAGTGCAAAGTTGTGATCCACTGGCTGTCTCCGTTTACCAGTACGTCTCTCTCTTCCCGAAAGCAGGCCGTCTGAAAAACAAAATCAAAATGAGTCATTTTTTATTTTAAAGACTTTTATCGCTTTTAAAGACTTGCAGAAAATGACATTTAATATTAGAATAAGAGAAGAAATGTAAAATGTCTGCTCCACACATAACTATTACTAAGTATCTATCATTTTTTATGTATCCATCAGGGAAAACATGCACGAGGTCCTTTTAGGTGAAGTCAGAATGGATGTACCGTGTACTCTTAAAATCTAGGGTCAAGTTTGTTTAACAGAGTCAATTCACATTAAATAAAATGTATATGCTGTTTGTGTATTTTAAAGAGCTTTTTGTTTAGTTTTACTGTTATCATTGGTTTTTGGACAGTAAGCTATAAATATGAAACAATTTGAATATATCTTTATAAATTATTGTATAATTTGTATTAAAACCAATTATATTTGAGCAATCAATAAAACCTCAAGAAATGGCCAACACTTACCCAGGCCATGGTACCGTGATAGCTAATGGTACACTTCATATTACAAAAACATTACTGTAAGCAGCTGACAAAATAACTGCAAGTAGAAGAATCCGAAAGAGCTCCACCATTAAGAAATACGCTATAAGAAGAAAAAGCTCTTTCTGGTGGTAAAGAACTTTGGGTCATGCAGTAAAGCTAACACCTACTGAGTGCAGCCAAAATATATGTCAATATACTGCATACTGAAACTGTTAAAAGTTGTAAACATATAATTTACATATATTTTTAATTTAAAAAATGGATCCTAATAGGATGTCACAGAAGTACTGTGTGGAACAAGGATCAGATAAGACCAGCACCGTTAATGTACTGCATCTTAAAATGATTTTTGGTTTTCATATATATTGTAGTACATACCTAAAATACACTTTCAGATGTTTCTGTGGCCTTCTCATCCAAATAAGAGAAGACATTCAGAAAACAATAAAACCTCTTACTACACTTGATTATATGACCTAATACCAATTATACTCAATAAAAAATACCTACTACAGCAAACTTTAACTAAAGATTAACACATTATGTAAATGGGTATTATCTTTGTTGCATACTAAGTACAAATGTTTTTTTTTTATATAATTGACTGCATTGCAGGTCATTACCACTCAATAGAATGGTTTAAACCAGCAATATTTAAAACTGAGAATTTTAAATCATAATATATCAATGGCTATTTGACCAGTGAATAAAGCTCTTAAATTATATTAATAACAGCAATACCCAGGGTAACTTGCGTGGTACAAGTTCCATTGTTATATTTTATGCTTTGTCAAATTTATGTATACTCAGTTATCTCTTCTTCAGGGAGTGATAAGCACAACATGCGTTTCCCCTGAAAGCAAAAACCACATCCAATAGTGTATGTTACAGATTTAACTTCAGAATTTATGTTCTCATTTGGGAGAAATGTGCAGCCAAAGCAATGCAGGTCAGATCTAGCCCTTCACAATGAAAGATTCCAGCAGACTGAAGACTTCATTGTTATGGTATGTTTTTGTAAATGGTGCTAAATGGAGTTAAAAATGATGACCTAAGAAGGGCCTGACAGAATAAAGACAGACCAAAAATTGCAACCATTTCTGAGCTCAATAATTTTAGTTAATTGAAAAGTATGCAGTACTGGACAAATGTTTCAGAAAGCTTGACAAACAACGAGAAACATATACCTATAAAAAAAAAGAAACCGAAAATTATTTTCTTCAAACTTAATCCAATGCAACAATCTAATAACTACGTTTCGAACACAGCTAGAACAATCAGGTGGTTTCTCAGAAAGTTTTTTCGTTGTTTTTGATTTTTTTTCTCCTTTTACACAATTTTATCTTGGGAATTTCCAGGCTGTTGTAACATTCAGGTTATCACAAAAAAATGTAACACAATCACAGGAGAAATATAGACAACAGTTGCATCCTGGGCCTTTACACACTCCAGACCCAAAGCGTAAATGGCAGAATTAATGGCAGAGTGATGAGTGGTACAGCTCCTACTAGTTATGCTGTAAACACAAGTTAGTTTTTAAAATACATTAATAGTGTTTAATTCTTGCTTCTACAGCATATCACATATGTAACAGTACAACACCTCATAGCTTAGTAAACTGACATAATTGCAAATTACATAACCAGGGTCCCAGTATATTAGCGAAAACTGAATCTCCTGCCTCCAACCACCTCTTCTTTAATTTTTAAGTTGTCTGCCATATTTTTGGGGATGGTGTACATTTCTAGGGTGGTCTGAAATGGATTGGATTGGAATGGAAGGAACTGGAGTCAGCCACTCCCTGCTCTCTCTCCAATCAGGAAGATATTACAAAAATCTGACTTGCTAGCAGTGGTTAAAATTGCTAATCTGCTGAAGCAGAGAAACCAGCAAACACAGCTGGTGAGAACAGAGATGGCAGCAGCAACCGTTCAGATTGTGGGAATGGTGGAAAATCTGAACACCCAGACAACCACTATTCAGTGACTTCTAAATTGGACTACGTCCACGAAAAGCAATATGTATAAAAACATTCTGAACATAACATAACAACCCAATCGAATCATTGAATGTAGCTCTTCCTGGGCAGTTCCCAGGTTTGACACAAAAAGATTTCCTCATTGGGAGAACAAGCAGGAGATTTTGCTGTCCCTCTTCCAAAGGCAGAGCCAAACCCTGGACTTTTATTTTCAGATTTCTTTGGCACAGAGACAGATGGCTCTTTTTGAAGGAAAGAAGGCTATTCTGCCCAGCTCAGTCAGTGGAAGGATACAAACATAACAACCCAATCTAATTACTGAACAAAGTGCTTCCCGGGTGGGGATATATGGTAGTCACTCTTCCAAAGGCCATGATAATTTTATTTTGAGATTTCTCTGGTACACAGACAAATCAGTTTGAAGAAAGCCAGGTACTTTGGCCCTGTTCACACTGGGTTTTTAACAGGCATGCCTTTGCGGGACTATGGACTGAAGAAGGGGGGAATCCGCTTTAGGTCCTCTTCAAGAGAACATATGTTCAGCCTGGTGCAGGAGACAGCAGAGCACCAGATCCTACCAGTATGCATGGAGTAAATACAAACCTTTTTATCTTTTCTTTCTTTTTTCACCCTTTTTTAAGTGGTTTAATTGATTTTTGTTTGCATGTGGGATGCCCACCCATTCATCCGTTTGTGTATATCTAATACAGAATTATAGAGGAGCCAGAGCCAATCTCAGCAAACACAGGTGAAATGTGGGATGTCTCCTATTTGCTGCAGTCAATTATTTAGGAGTTATTGTAGATCTTCAGCATCTCACTTTTCAGCCTTTTATCATTTTCCCTATTTCCCTCACCAACAGCAGCGCCTACCCTAAGTATTTTTATCATTTACTAATATTTGTATGCATGTTAAGTTTCTGTGTGAGAGTACTCTTTTGTTGGCTGGATTGTGGGAAAGGTTACTAGTTCTCTGCTAAAGTTTAAGATTGAGGAGTGTAATTTCTGCCTCTACACTTGTGTTTTACAGATGGTGTGCTTTATCTTAAGCCTTATCTTATTGTTCTGTAAAAGGGACCTATAGTGCCCCATGGGGGGCAAGGTTGTGTACAAACCCAATACATAATCAGTTTGATATCAGTGATAAAACAATGTAATTACTTCTTCTATTTATGTAGGTATTTGTTTATTTACTATTTCCTGTGTGACTGTTATGAACAGGGTCATAAACGTTGCACTCCATTTCCTGACTATATCTGGGATGATACTAATTCTGCCTACAAAAACGTAATCAAAATGATCCACTTAAGATTTTATCTCATGAAGCACATTTTTACAGTAGTTCACATTTGGTTGTTTTTGCAGGATAATGACTCTAAATCATTCACAGAGTCAGAAATGGATCTGGCTGGTCTGTTCACAGCTAAAATGTTATTGGTGCTGTGTTGGGAGTCTCCACATTCCCTCTTCTGGTATCTCTGGATCCCCGCCTGTCTTGAAATTATTTATGGAGCACTTGACTGCCAGGAGCCACAGTGCCAGTGGGAGGCGATGTAGGTTGAGAGTGCTGCTGCTGATGCAGTAAAAGTCTTGCTGCATGGGGATTCCATTGTAGCTGTCTGACCATTCTTTAAGGCAGAAATCTGGAGGGGAGCAGTGCTGAGGGGAATGAGTGAGAGTGGTTAGTTCAAGGTGTGGAATGTTTTCTTTCTTTTTTTGCATTACATTTAACTGCATTTGCAAAAATAAAGCTATCTTTTTTTAAAATTGATTTCGTAGTTTTTTTCTGTCTCTCTTACCTTTACTCCTTTTTTGCATTAATGGCATACTTGTGTTTTCTAAAAAAAAACATTATATAACTAATTCTTATCACTAACAAGGATGGATGAGCAGAAGCAACAGAAATAACGAAAGCAGGGACATTGTGATTAGAATATGAAAATTATTGATGTATACCTTAAATTTTTAAATGTAAGGTTTATGATTTCTGATAAGCAGACTAGAAAGGAATGAAGCAGATCTCACAGATGGCACCCCAGGCACAAATGAATTCAGAGTCAAGGGAAAAAGGGTTGTCACACTGCAGAAACAGTGGAATAATGTCAAAATGTGTAATGTGTAACAACAAAATTGAGTCATTATAAAACGGATTCAAAGAGTGAGTATAATGTAGTAAAGATGTACCTCAAAAATGTATTAGTACCACCAAGAGAGGGGGAAAAATATTGAAACACAAGCAGAAAATAATGCAAAACATTTTTTAAGTACTATAACTTTGTATTACTACCAAAGCTTACATTTATTACGCTATTACAGGTGATTCGTGATAGAATATTAAAAAATAATAATACTTCCTTACACTTATATAGCACATACAGTATACACCCTCCACTCAAATTGCTTTACAGGTAATGGGGACTCCCTTCTATGGTAAGATCGTGTGTTTATGACTGTACAACAAAATGAAGAAACCCCCCTATACAGCCCACTTGTTTCCTGAATGGGAGCTCTCGGCAGCTTCCCTAGGAATTGTTTCAATGGATTCTGAAGCTACACATTTGAGAGGGCTAGGTCTAAGAACCTCTATGTTAATCCATTCTAGAAGTCTTGGACATATAGTATGAGAGACTCAGCAGTCAGGTGGTTAGTCACTATGGCATATTCCACTTCTAGAAAAATCCAGTAAGTAAAATAACAAACTCATATGTCTGTAAATTTTAGAATAACACTGAATAGCTCATACTTTCTTGTCCCTAGAGAATTATTCATTTTAAAAAACACGATTAAGACAAAAATAAGAAAAAAGACCAATAGAATAACAAGCCTTTTATACTGTATAAGAATCTAGGTAGAGCTCATACAAATATCTTTATTCATGTCATGCAAGCAAAAGGATAAAAGGAAAACATGGAGCAGTAAAAAACAAGAATATTTTAATTTTAAAAATTCTTCAGTCCATTCACATTCATGTTTTCAGTGAAATTACTTGTGCTATGTTATAGCACAATACTGAATGGGCAGCGCTATTAATGACTGTTAAAATCCATTTCCTACTCGGTGCATTTTCAGTGAAAAAACTTGGGTTTTGCCAAGAGAAACCCCAGCCAGTTCTTTCCATTGGCACTAACGTCAATCTAAAATTGAGAAACCCATTGGGACAGCATGGGAATGAAAGAGGAAGTAGTGGGGGGTTCTGAAAAATACACCAGTGTTTCTACAGCTGTTTAAATTGCTGTAATGCCTGTTCACATCTTGATAAGCTTGTTAACTCGCAAGTAACTGGTCCACCACATTTACAAAGTTTCAAAATATCAATCCATTTGGTGCTTAAGTAAATTCCAGTGACTGACACTCAAAAATGACAACACACATAATTTGGCCTCCAAAGAGAATATGTCTATGGTAATTGAAAGTACATTTTTAGGCTTCGCCTAAAAGTGTAATGGAAGCCTACGATGGCTAAGAGAGATTTATCTTTTTATCACATTTGACAAGGCGGCAGAGTACAATGTTACTGAAGAACACTACAAAAATAGAGAAATATATGGGAAACCCATCAAAGCAACATGTAACCAGCATATTAATTCAACTGTTACAAAAGATACCAAATCTTTTAACAACCTATATTTTAGCTAATCTGCAACGTGGATCACATAATGAACAGACATGGCAACACTTGTCCACCAGAGAGCCATTTCACAGTATGGAGAAGTAGCTTTTTATGCTCATGTCCCATTCTGTTACACAGGAAAGAAACCAAACATGAATACAGTGGTTGATAACTTTGACAGCCTGATTTAATACAACTTTAAGATTAGCAAGCATTTTCTTGGCTGTGAAAGAGTGGTGATTTATATTGCAGTATGTGAATTTGGCATAGGGAGTGACTTGTTTTACTTTTGCAAGAACACCTCCAGATTTACCAGTCATGGCCTGAGCCTTGTGTCAGGGCAATTTTGCCACCGTAGTCCATTGTTAAAAATGAAGCTGTCAAGTTTTAGAAATGTGTCTTCTGCTGCAGCACGGGTTGCCAAAGTCTCACAAAAAAAAACTTCCTTTCATCATATCTGCTTCAAACACCACGTATGTAAGTAATTGAAAAAAAATCCTCTTTACAGTTTCAATTTGCTTTTCTTTTACTTAAAAAGACGTATTTAATTTACCTTAATACTTAATAAAGGAATAACACCCAAATGTTTGACAGCTTTGTCTCCAAGAATGGACTATATGATGCCTTTTGCAGCAGCCAGGACACGAGTCTCACTTATTGTATGCACACTTCCAGTCTGAGCAATGCCCAATCTTTACAGGATGCTTCTAACTCTTTTGCATTTGAATTACTTAAACTGGTTATTGATTTCTTTTAGAGAGCTCAGCTGTCTTCGAAGAAATTAACAGGTTTATCGTTGAAAAAGATTTTATCTTTAAAGAAGGTAACGCCGAACAACTGAAGGTTTCATGCAGTGACGTGATTGTACAAATGTGCGTTTTGGCAGCACTACTCCTGATAGTTGACATTGGATCAGTATAATTAACATCATATTCCCCAGATATCCCCTTTTGTATTGGTTTTCAATGTTACATTCTCCTCTGCAAATCTTTCTCTTTTCTGATAAAAACACACACTGCAAACATGGAATCCCTAAAACTGTTTTGGAGAAATCTATTCTATGGTGGAGTTACATTACCGTAAATTAAAATGGCCCCACATTTATAATTACTATACTGACTAATTTGTTCCAGTCACACAAGAGGGTATTATAAAACAACTATTTTATTGTGTTAAAAATATCTTGGGGGAAGGTAACCATAAAAATATGTAATGGGAAGACTTATGTATTTATAATGTAACCACACAGAAGCATGGTCTAAACACATTATTTGATTAAAAGTAATTAGTTCATGTGTGCCATTGGTGGTAGACATACCCACATCTAAGGAACCAGTGCTATGAATTATCCAGTTGCATTATAAGTCAATTCCAAAAAGTTGTTTTTATTCCTTCTCTTTTTGATTTGACTCATTTTTAAAGGGTACATTCTCAAAAAAGTGTTTGCCTAATGAAACAAGTGTATTGTCACAATTATACAGTGAAAACAAAGTCTCTCCCTTTCAGTTATAGAGTACTCTAACCTTATTATCACAATAGTACTAGTACTATTAGTAAGCACTAGTAGTAAGCACAGTATCACTTTATTAACTTCAATTTCAAATGTACAATTACAGATTAAAAGCAGAAGTAGGCATGTCCTTTGTGTACAAATCTAATTAACTTTAATGTTCTTGTTTAAATGGCTAATAGGCTAGCCTACTAAGAATCTAAATCTGTGCACATTTTGTTTACGAAATATTTTGATAATCTGGAAAAAATTAAATTACTCTCCTGCTCCAAAGCCAACAAAAGCAATACTTACACTAACAATTCAACATGGGTCAAGAGGCAGTTCTGCTTTACAGTGATACCCAGCAACACTGTTTATAGAAATATGTATTAATCCACTTTATCCAAATCAGGGCAATGGGGCAGCAGGAGCTTAATCCCACAAGCAATCTACACAAGGCAAGATACACCCTTAACAGGACACAAGTCCATCACAGGCCACACTCAGACACACACACCATGCGTGTGTCAACTGGGTCAATTTTCCCAGAACCCAACAAACCAACTAGTATGCCTTTTGACTGTGGGAGGAAACCAGACTACCTGGTGGTTGCCCAAGCATTTACTGTATGGAGAACATATAAACTCAACTCTGAAAGCACCCTACTTCCGGAATTGAACTCAAGGCCCCAGCGCTGCAAGGCAGCAATGCTAACCAGTGTGCCACTGTGCCACCCTGAATTAGATGAAGCAGTTAGAAAATAGGTGTAATTCATTCAGTTTCAAAATTTGAATTTTCTTTGTAACAAAAATTAATCTGAATACCTCTTCAGATTAAACAACAAATGAAGCTGGAAGGAAAAAGAAAAGAAAATCAAAGTCAGATGTGAAAATCATACAGCACCTCAGCTCTCTTCAGCATCTCCCACTTGTTGAGAATCTTCATGGCAAACACCTTGTCAGCATTCTTCACCTTGACCACAGCAACCTAAAGCAAAGAGTCAATCATTAAAAGCAGAATTCAAAAATCAAGTACAGACTACAGATGAACAAGTAGTAGGTTTATTCCATGCTGAAAAAAAGAAGAAAGAGAACACAACGTTTCGACCGTGGAGCCTTCTTCAGGTGTTCCTCACCTGAAGAAGGCTCCACAGCCGAAACGTTGTGTTCTCTTTCTTCTTTTTTTCAGCATGGAATAAACCTACTACTTGTTCCTTTGCAGCCTACGCATGCTGACGCAGCTACCCACCTGAACAGACTACAGATGCTGTTTAATAGTGATTTCTTGTGAAATTCCTGACAGATGATCAATCCTGTATATCTCCATACATAGAAACTTGTTTTATTTAAAGTAGTAATTCACTTTTTAGTTTTAATTGCAGTATTCAGATCAAAGAATGTCAATTCCATTATATCAAGAATATTAATAAACGATTATTGACTATTTGCATGATAAAACAATAGACACTGAATCAGCCAATGGAACTGCATTAGCCTATGGCTTCATACATGTCAAATACCAACTGTTAATTACTTAGAAGGATTATGATGGTTATGACAGGAATTAGCTCAGATAGATCCCTCCTTTTTTAAAGTTCTCTCTCTGACACCTGCCTTAATTATTTGTTGATGTAAGGCTATATACCTTGCTTCTGTTGTTGGTTTTTTGGTGCCAGAAAAAGTTACTATTAATCTGACACTTAGGGTGGCAGGCTTGTCTGGGCACCTTTAAGGGCTTGAAGGAAGCATGCATCTCAAAGACAATTTTTTACTGAAACAGCATTTCCTTGTCTACTGGCATAAAACATTTCTGCGGGATCTATAATCACTCTATTCCTTTTTGACAACAAGATTTAAAAGGCATAACATTTTGGAAGAAGAATACAAAATACCAAGCTAAATAGTGCCGGTCTTATGCTAAAGAGGCTTTAGAACAAGGGAGCATTATGAATACAAGCAGGTGAGGTTATACTGCAAAACATGTCAACAATTAACAAAAACCCCTTTCAAAATTGTAGATGTTTTTGACTGCATGGGATTACTTTGAATTCATTTTTATGTTAATATATAGGAACACCCTTCATAAAAACATTTGCTCTGCCAAATTATTTTCAAAAATAATTAACTGCCCTGGAACCCATTGAGAGTTGTCCGGCAGAAATGCAAAATTATGTTCAGAAGATACCTTTAAGAACACTGAGTGATCTGCAATGGAAGAGTTAAATTGTTTCAGGAAGAAAGAGTACATAAATAAAACATCTCTTTGATTAAATTGGTTTGGATGTGCCAAATAGATACCGCATATCAAAATGGCTACATTGTATGGTAGATATATTTCTGAAGCAGTTTGTAGAAAGTTCTTAAGGCTTTAGAAAGGACATGGCCTGGTCCTGAATCTTAATCCAATGCATTTATTTTGAAATTGGAAGTGATTTAGCACAGGTTTAACAATGATGACCAATGGGATCTTGTGATGAATACCCTTCATTCTGAAAACTACAAAGATCTAGGCCATTCCAGAAATCCAGTTCTTCCTTAACATTAATATTAATTAGCCACTTGTAAAATAACAATACTACATTTCCATCTCCTGTATTCAAGCTAATGAATAGTCACATCCAAAATAAACTGCACCTACTGCTCTTGACTCCCCATCCTAATCTTGATGTAACTTCTAATAGATATACACATTGAGCTGGGGTCTCCCTGATTGAGCAGGTTGGAAAAACATTAATAAGCCACAACGATCTAGACACGAATAAAAATATGCTATAAAATGAAATATTTGTTTTTAGCAGTGTGTCTCTATAGTTATGCAAACCTTTTAGTTTTATACAACTGCTGTAGATTTGAAAGCCTGATATTTCAGAACAGAAAAATCAATAAAGATATAGTCATTAATGGTTTAATGTTCTACTGACTCTGTACAATACAAAGGCCGAATTCCTTTAATATGGACGTACCATATGAATACTTTTCTAATAACATGCAAGTACATATAAGCAACATACTTGTAAAGTTTGACTGATGTCCCTTTAATAGTAATATAACAAATCCATGATGCATATGAAGAAAAGGTTAACTTTCAGAATTTCATTTTTTGAACTTTTAAAGTATTGGTCTATTGCATAGACAAACTTCAAAGTAGTCAATTCGGACAACAGGTAGCTCAATGGAGAAGTATGATACCATCTTCTGAGACAAATACATTAAAAACAAAGGAGGAGCAAGTTTACAGTACGTGTGCTGCAAGACCAAATGAGGAACCTAAAATGTAATTAACAGCATAGGTAATGGTACAGAAAGTCTTTTTTACTGAACAGAGAGCTTTTGGGGCATTAGGATTCTAACCTAATATTTGCAGCCGGGACCATGATAATGAAGAAATGGTCCTCTTTCTCTCTGCAAAATTGGTTTCTCATTCAAACATTTCTAGAAGAAAGTGGGAGATATATTGACTGATTTACATACGATAAACACATCTCTGATAGAGCCGTTACAAAATGTCTATGGATTCCAGCAATTTGACCATGTAGTATTTATCTGTAGTAATATTTGTCTGTAAACTACAAGTCAGTATGCAGTGTTTCAGAGGGGAAAAAAAGTGATTTTTTTCATATTTATAAATTGTCAAAAAGCTTCTGAATGCGAAAAGATCGCAAGAAGAATATTTACTTAAAAGAAAAGGCTGATCGTAATTGTGCCAGAATATTTATTGAAAATGTAAAAACAGATACTAAATACTCAACATTTTCAAAAACAAGGCAATACAAAATTAAAACAACAGACAAATCAAAATAAGCTCAGCTTTTCTCAAGCTGTCATCACACAGTGAGCTGCAGTTTAGGCAAACAGTGCTTATCTTACTGTCTGAAACATTAAACTTTAGACTTCAGTACTCATTACTTTCCAAATTGTGATTACTTTCAGCAGTGTTAAGAGGTTGTACTATGTTTTGCTGGCACAGGACTATAGAAAGCAGAACACTAATAAAAGTTTAAAACAATATTTTTACTGTGCAGTACAACCCTTGGGCCTCATCTTCCATATTCCTCCATTTACAGAAACCTCAGCTTCTGACATTTCGTCTCAGGAAGTTCTTTCAGCCTTTCAGAGCTTGCCAGCTCTGAACTAAGGAGAAAACAATCCATCTGGAAAGGTTCAGAACACAGATCAAGGAAAAAATCTTCTTTAGAACCTGACTTGCAAACATAAGATGGTTCTTAAACAAGAGGAGGTATTTGGCACATTCTAGCTCGTTTGGTAGCAGATAGCAAATTGATCCAAGGATCTCATCCAGACATTGCCTGAAAGAATGCAGGGTATAATTTTCAACAAAATGGTTGCGTAGCTGGTTTCAGACATCCACAACTTCATGTATGGAAAATTGCAGCCTGTTCTCAGTTTTGAATGTACTTCCTCATAATTTCTACATGTGTCCTCTTGTTTGTGTTTCACTGTGTATTCTGAAAACTCTGCCAATGCCTTTGTATATCTAAATAAATCAGTTCCCCTCTTAATCTGCTTTTTGGGCTCAAAAACCTTTGTAATACAATCAAGATTTTTCATTGAGATTGCAATTCACTACCAATAATGAAAACATAATGTATCAATATTGTACAAGCATACACAATACTAAGAACACAAAATGTGTAGGCTTCAATATGAAAACTGTGGTTTACTGAACTGATTCTGAAGAAGGCAGAATATGTTTATACAGTATATACTGTAAATGCAATTTCATGTGTGCATTAAAGTATTCTATATGAACCATAAAACTGTTTGAAAAACAAGGAAAAAATAACTCCTCTTACTGTGATTATAACCCTCTCAAAGCATAGTGCTTGTTTGGTAGAGATGTATTGCATAATGATAAATACTTTAAATCCCTGAAGGTGATGGGGGTAAAAAAATGGAAACTGACCTTGTGCAAGTATTTACTTGGAGTTTGGAGTTTTTAAAAAATAAGAGAATTATTGAAATTATATAAATATACCGATAATATATCATCAATAATTAAAATACTTATAACCCCCCCCGCCATTGGAAAGATTATGCCAACAATATACCCAAGTACTTAGTTTAATCAGAGGCACTTGCAATCTTTGTTCTCTGGCACAGATTTGGTGAAGGAGCAATAAATTAGAGGCAAACTGGTTTGAATAATTATTTTATTAATAAATATTCAACATACAACATGAAAAACCCAGACTGCTACCAAGTATTCAAGCCCTATATACAGTTACACCTAACAGGTCAAAAAGAGAATAGACAAACATGCTTTTTAAACCAAACAGAATGTGACCTAGAGTTAAATCTCTATAAATCTGGAAGCTGCACTGTAAACAGGAACCATGAATTTCCCAACTCTAAAAAAAAGTATTCACTGAACAGGGTAGACTGTTTTTAACCTATGGTATATTTATAAAGAAAATCTGACTTCCTAAAATATCAAAATGGCAAGCTCTCTTAACAGAGTTCAAATACTTAACTTGAATCTGGTCTTAAAGGCTGATCAGATCAAGGACCTCCTGACTGGCACTGTCTCTCTTCTCTCTTTGGGACTTCCTCTCCTTCTCTGCCACCTTCTCTACCTGTCTTTTTATCCTGTTTTCCTGGTCTATTGGATTTTTAATGATTTACCAAGAACTTAATTAACCAGCTAAACCAGATGATTTCTTTGACCAATGTGTCTCAGACCACTTACATCTCAGCAAACTCCTCAGATCCTTTCTTACTTTAAAGTTCCCAAGAACTGCAAAAATTGGTACTAGTTAGATGTTGACCATTGTCTGTACATTCTTAGAAACTGTAACTCAATAGCTCCTTCCAATAGCTGTAACAATATTTGTTGTTTTTTTTCACTAGGTGGATAACTAATAAATATCAACATCAACTGAGCATAAATTGGAGGGGAAGCCTTCCCACGGTATTGGTAATGGATCACACTTTTAAGGCCTGTTAATGAAAGACACTAAATTGGTCAAAGTAATCTTATGTAGGATTAAATATAGCCGATGCTCTGTGAATCCTTAACACCAATGCATAAGTAGATGAGATCCTCCATCTAGTCTGGGCTTCTCCAGAATGTTCTTCCATGCAGTCATCAAATGGCTGCACAATACTTGGACCTTTGTGACAGAGACTGTTTACAATTGTTTCCAACATTAATAAATAGACTAAGCACTTTTTCATTTTTTTTTCCAGCTGGTTATACTGCATCAATGCAAAGGCCTAAAATACACATCTGACTGGTTCCGAGTTTGTTCATAGTTCGACCAGTGGGAAATAATCTTAGGAGTTTTTCTCTAACTCCTGAGCTATAAATTATGCCCACGTTTAGTATAGTTGTCATGTATGTCAATGTAGTTCCCAAAATGTTAACTTTTCTTACATTTTCTTTTAAGGTGGAAAGCTGACAGTTAATTCTTGTCTGGCTTTCTCTTCAGCTCCATTTCTTCTTTACTTCAGTTAACCTTATTTTAATGCAAAATCCAATTTTTTAAAAACAAAATTAATTCCAAAGATTATTAGCTACATACTGTATGGAAGGAACTCGAGAAACAAACCATGGGGGAAGAATTACAAGGATTTATTCCACTGCCCATGTATACCAACAGTGTTTGGGGCACTTCAAAGGGTAACAAAAGCCAAACAAAACTGCACACAAAGATGTAAAGACACAAAAACATGAAAAGGAGAAAAAAGTCAAAACACTAATTAAAAGCCCTTTTAAATCTCTAAAATACATTTTATTTCTCAAATTGTCAGGGGGTGAGGTGTAGCTGGTAAACGTTTGAACTGAATGCGCTAGGTAACGGGATGTGTCAGAATTGTGGTGATGTGGTCACGGAGTTATGAAGACGTTAGAAGTTGAGCAGCTGTCTTTTGGACAACTTGAAGTTTGTTTCAAAAACAGGTAGGGAGACCACTCTAAAGGCTATTAACGTAATCCATCTTAGATATGATTAAGTTAATAAACTTCTCCAGCTGTATAATCAAGAAAAGGCTGCCTGAGTGCGGTCTTGGCATGGCATTAGCACTGCATTTATTGCCTTAAATATCCAAATTGTAAATGTATGGTTCTGACCTCCATGAGAAACTTTGTAATTTTGCCTTTGTAAACTATGAAATGCTGTTCAAAACAGTCAAAATATGATTTCCTTTTGTTTATATATTTGTTTTTTTTTATTTGATACCTTTAAAACTACAGTACAAGAAGTAAATGGAACATTTTACTGTGCATATTCAGCAAGAAATGCCAATTTTAGGAATTTAAGATGGCCCACATGCAAGGCAAAAGCTTTATAAACACTCAGACTCCTGTCCCTTTCAATTATCAAGTGACCAGGCATGCAGTTTACAGCAGGAATCAGATGTTAAGACAAAATGAAATAACTTATTTACAGATGGTGGAATTTTAAATTTAAAAAAATAAAAACCACCTGTACAGAAAAAAGCATATAATGCCCTTGGAACTTCTGTGAAACTGCTATAGGTCTGAATGCTAGCAAAAGCAAAGAACAATCTCTCGGTTGTTCTGTTAAATTCTAGCTCTTGAATGCTACACTTGAAATCCAGTTAAAACAACAGGATCAGTGGCTATGACCCATGTCCTACCAATCTCTCTTCCCTGACAGACTTTCCAGGGCAAGCAAGGTAAGACCTGAGCTCTCAAATTTCCTTGGAAGTACAAAAATGAGTTCGGATAGCTTTTAAACAAAATGTTATGGACCAATATGTATATTTAGCAAAGTGTTGGAAAAATTGAACTGTGAAGAAAAAAAAGGGATGATGCTTCAAAGAACACTATGTCATTTACAAGGCATAGCCTGTACAGGGTAGTCTTGGTCGCCTCTGGAGCTGGCTCATACTGTATGTCTTTATAGATGACTTCATTGATTACTTCAAATGTGATGACTTTATTTCCTGTCTTCACTGCAGTTTTCTGTTTTAAACCCATGGATTTATCACCAGGTTAATATTGGTGTGATGATGATATAATAAAGCAGATTACAGCTGAAGTCAATTTACAGTCTGTATACTTCAATCTAAATTGAAAATGCTATACATGCAACTAGAAAGAGTCATGCTATTTTTCAGGCTTGATTATTGAAATGTAGCGCTCGTGTCTATAACAAGTGTGACCAACCTGTGCTAAGTGTATAAAGATTTTAAAGGTCTATTTAAAACACTAACACCTAAAGATTTGGGAGAAGTTTTTTACTTAATCCAGTTAAGCCATTAAGTACATAATTTATCTTATCAGACTGGACATCCACAGCCCTGGTAGCCTTTTCAGCCTTTGCCATTTAATGATCATGCTTCATGTTCATATTAAAACTCTGCACCTTTCTATAACATTGTAGTTTTTACCTTATTGGCAAATTTGTTAGACTTCACTACTTATCATAGTATATAACGCCTTTACGCAAAATTGACAATGGTACATGTAATATTACATAGAATGCAAATATATTTCTAGCATGTAATCCAAAACAGATATTAATTTTTTTTACAAATATGCTTTAGATCATTTAGAGCTTTGGAGTGGGTCTAGTCCTGGATTGGTAAATCAAAACTAAAAATTTGATTTCAGACAAATCCCACAATTGTAGGTTTAATAATTCTGATTTATGAGCAATGTTTGGAAGGTTATTTTAACATAACCTTGTTATAAAATCCTGATTACTTGATTTTTGTAAATCTGTAATATAATCCTATATCCCTTTATACAAATAAGATTACTTTTAAAAGTGTTGTCTTTTATTAAATACAAAAGTAAAGTAATTAAAGAAGTCAAATAAAAAATATGTTCTGCATTTTATGTACCACAAATTCTAATATGGAATAAAATTGTGGCTGATCTTTATAAAGTAGGAATTGTGCTTAATAAGATGCATCAATTTTATCTGAAGTTTTATTTTATATTGCAATTAAAACACAAATTTTAATTTTCTAAAATTTGTACTGCAGTTAAACTGGATAAAATGTTTAGATATCTGTGCTTGGTACAGCGGTCTTTATTATATGCTTTGAATCTGCTGTTCCGGTTGGTTACATGTTACTTGAAGACCCAAGTTGCAGATTAACAGCATGTACTGTACAGTGCCAAGAAACTCCCAATATAATTACTGTAAATACAATTTTTTTTACCACAATACCTTTAACTGAAATAAATGTCTCATAGGTTTATATTTACCAATTCAATATTTTTTAAATGCAATGATGTATGAAGCAGAAAAAATAAGACAATAATTAAAATGCATGTGAAATAATAAGAAAACACTAGACACTTATAATACTTTTGTTACCATGTCCCAAATCTACAGAACACCGTCCTGAAAGAAATAAGAAACTGAACCACATGAGATGTTGTTTGAGCCTACACTAAAATGCAATATTAATAAAGTGCAATATTAACACAGGACTGAATAGTGACAACAGAAAAATACATACAGTATTATCTAAGATGTATTATCTACAAAATGATACTCCAAGATTAAATTAGTCAAAAGCATAAATCACAAATCAGTCACAAATCTGCAGTCATGTAAATAACAGGAACTCAGTTTCCATATGCTCCCCTGTATGATGAATATTGTTAAATTATTAAATTGCAACAAGGAATAAAAACTGAGTTCACATAAGTATAGCACAAGTAATTTTCACTCCAAGACAGAGAATAAAACTCAGTTTAAATACCTAACTTCCTCTTATCACATCAAATGATATCTGTATTACAACTTCATGTATAATAAGAGAACATTGTCTCATGTTTTTATCATACATTAGAACATCATGAATTTTGGTTGAAAGTACAGTTATTTTTACAAAACTAAAACATCACTGCAAAGATTTATCAATGCATTTGTGGAACAAAAATGTACTTTCATTTTCACATAAGTTTGTTTCTCACACACATGAGAGAAACTGAGATTCACTGTTACATCAAACATACCACTCTCTCTGATGGATGCCGCAGCACTGAAAGTAGGTAAGAAAAGGGGGAAATGTCTAAATTTCCAGCTAATGACTGTGTTTGGTCTAAAAAGATGGTACAGTAATTGAAAGGTTAATTTTAACCTGAAAACCTCAGTTTATCATCAGTAACTTAGTTCCCAGAAATGGAACGTAGTCATTACCTCATAAGGAAGTGCCACATCACTTATCTCCCTGCTGAGTACATCTACCAAATCGAGTCCGACCCTGTCACATCGCATGGCACTGAACTCCTTTTCCTACAAAGCTGTGGAGACGTAGCAGCTGATTACTATCTTTTGACAAACAGCGCCCTTGCGAGGCCAAGTGTTGAGAAGCATGGGACGGTATCAATTGAATTCCTTTCAGGAAACCAGTGTTAAGATAATAACCCAAGTTCCCCTTTCAGAATAAAGTCTTTCACTGCATGGACAACAGCAGTGCCGGAGCTGTCAAGAACAGGAGGGCAAGAGGCCTCAGTAATGAAGGGTCCCAAAGGGATTTACAGGCAGCATGCAAGACCTCCAAACCAATGGAGGGATGCCCTATGTCCATCACGTTCAGCCTGCGCAACTAAACAAATGTGGAAGGAGAAGACCTTGACACTGCCAGGCAGAGAGTGGCAAGTAAAGCGGTTTCAAAGAGTGCCCTGGGAGCCAACAAGAAAGGCAAAGATGTTGCCGATAAGCTTCGACTATCCACCTAGCCAGCTTGTGCTTGGAAAGTCCAACGCTGAACATTTGAATCCCAAAGGACACCAAAAGCTGATAAGATATCCTGAAGGTTCTAGTTAGATGCACATATACATCCAATATTTCATTGTCACAGACTGATTAACATGGAAGGCTCAGAGCACAAAAGATAGTTGTCTGCAGCTACATTGCAAAGTGATCAGAAGCCACAAAGACCAAGGAAGTACTGTCAGCTCCCAGAGCTTTCTAATGTGACAGGCTTATGCTAAGGGCCAAGGGAAAAGCTTGAAGGGCTAGGGTGTCCCATGGTGGTATTATCATCTTTGCATGGCAGGTGGAGCCTTGGTATTCTGCACAGAAACATTGTTTTACACTACCTATTCATTTTTGGTATCCTCATCCACTTTGTAATGAAACTTGTATTCCTCAAAGAGATCAAGAGTGGCTTTGCATCCATTTAACAGCTTGGGGGGGAGGGTGTTAAAAGGGTAAGTGTGTAAAACCCCACCCCACTGCCGTGTTGTTTATCCTGATCTGGACATGGTTCAGCACAGGAAGGGAGTGCTGGAAGACCAGAAAACCCAGCGTTACGGAATATTGATGTGAACTAAGGTTTAGGTTAATGGTAATGAAGTTGGATCTTATAGCTTCAGTTCATTTCAAAAGCTATATAAGGAATATCAATACTGTAGCACTGCCAAGATAAAAAAAATTAGGTTAAAATACAGCATTCCCCAGCCAGCATTTTATAATTGGCTTCATTCCTGATTCAAAATTATTTTATGTGAATATTGCAGAATCAGGCAAATTAATGTCAGCTTAGATTTTAATATTTTGCTATTGTACTATTCTCTTTAGATAAAGTCTAAGAAACACTTGTACAATTATTATCATTGATTTCTAAATTATCCTCTGATTCACTTGTTTTTTTTCCCTATCTTTGGATTAAGAACTGCTCACCCAAATCAAGTAATATACTGATAAAGACAGCAGGAAAACAGATCCTCAAGCCTTAAAGCAGTGTCAGTCAGGAGGGAAAAACATTGAATTGTTAAACTGCTAACAAGATTTATACCTTTCTATTGACTGAGAAGCCATTTTACACTTTTCTTCACAATATAAGAAGTAGTAAAATTCTAATAAGGAAGTCCGAATACTCTGTGGGGCAATGTTTGACCTGATCCTCAGGACACTGCTCAGAGCAAAACTGCATTTACAGCTGTTTAGGCCTAGAGCTTCTGTAAACAGTTAAAATGCAATTAAGTTGCTTTCTGTTCCCTACACACTGGTAGTCTATGACTCATTGCAGATAGATTATTGATAGAATATTAACACTATCCACTGTAAGTGCTTTAAGATCCAAGATCTTAGGAAAATCTATAAACAAACATATATTCATATATATTTTTTAAATAAGTGTCTGATAGAGAATAGACACATCCTATGTTCAGCAAGAAACAGGATGGTTTCATGTTGGCTACAATGCAGTGCTAGCATCCAGATAGTGTTACTCCACATGATCGCAGAGTTTGCCATGATCCAGATGATCTCTCTTATATTTAGGGCACTCTTATATTCCATTAAAAACTGATTGCCAGAACACAAAAAAAAAAACACAAAAAGGAAATCAGACATCTCAGGATTTTCATGCTAATAAAAAAAGGGGGTGGCTGGTTAAATCAGAATTTGCCATTTTGCAAATTCTAAACTACACTGACAGATGACAAAAAAACAATTCATATTAGAACTCAATAATAAAAAACAGGCTTCCACGAGCTTCTCCAATAAACTGACTATCTTTCCCACTTCTGTAAATCAGTGTACAGGGTAAATTACTGGTTGACTTCTTGCCAATGAATGGCTGAACTAAATAAATGAATTGAACCCTACAGTACTGAGGAAGTTCTGCATCTGCAGGAAAGCCGATAAGATTCCCAATGCATGGCGGTTTGATTCTTTTCAGGTCTGTTGACTTATATTAGTAAACATCAACAGAGGCAAATTTGATTTCCTGATCTTGTTTTTAGTAAATCTGTATATACAAATACATGTTCAAATGAGTTCAAATGATTGAAATATGCAGACTTTCTATTTCATTATCATTCATACTAGAACCCACAGGCCTTCATGACTTACACAGAGCTAACTGCTGTAAAATTAAAATATCTTATTTTGTTGCAAGACTTTCAGAATTCCAAGATGGCTGCAGGATTCTAAATTAGTCATCTGCTGTTTGACCGCTGTCAAATTTGGCAAAGATTTCAAACTTCAAAGGCTCAAAGTACTTCAAAGGGTAATCAGGCTAAAACTCTTTCACTCTCTGCTTTTTTGCCTCATTTTTCATCTGGCTTGTGAATTTATATAACAGGATATTTTTTCTTTCTTTTAGGACAGATTTACCAATAAACTAGATGAATATACAGTGTATGCAACAAAGAGCTCTGAATCCTTCACCTTGCCTTGCATAAAGGAAACTGAATCCAACATTTTCTATAGTTCAAGCCATGCATCTGTCTTTTGCTATCTACCTTTTAATTCTTCATCTTGTTAAAATACTGTATAGCTAAAAGGACTTGTTTGTGCTGTTTAGAGGGGAATGATAATCACAAAATTCACTTAAAATACACTACAAAGCTTTATTTTAATTAGATTAGATTCACACATGGAAATCATGGAATCAAATTCTGATCAAATAAGTCATGTATAAACAACACAAAGGAAATTCATGCAAATAAAAAATGGATAGGCTTTGAACATTACTTCTCATCCAGTTAAAAATTCCACACTAAATCATTCAAGATCAAACTAAAAAACTTTAAGCATGGAGCATCTCACTTTCCTTTGCACTAGGCAAAAACAACAGCCCTGACACACGTAACGTAATGTTCTACGTAGCCGAGTCCCTGGGTACAACAGAAACAATCTAGTTTAAATTTTGCTTTTCAGAATTTGGATAAGAATGCAAAGTGGAATTAAATGATGCTTACATTGCTGGCTTGGGTGACAATTTTTTAAAATAATGTGTACTTGATAGGCATATCTATACAGATATTTGAGTTTTAAAAGCTTGATTATCTGGAGGAGCTCCTGTGAGATTTGTGATGTCCTAAAAATCTGCAACAGTCAACGGAACAAACTACTGGGGAAAAAATGGGACAAGTAACTTAATAGTTATAATAGCTAGTGTGAGTGCAGCGCTTAAGAGAAAGATACACCAACCACTGTATAATGACTGTTAAGTTACATGGTAAAAGCATGTACTGAAGAAATGTTTTCTAATGGCAATAGAGCCCAGTTAGCGAAGGTTCAACGCTAACTTGTTTGCAATTTAGCCTTTGGATCTGGATCAATACCTCCAGTTGTGGTTGTGGTTAACAACCTCAAGATAAAACAATCATAAATGGTGTATATTATTTAATTATAAAGTGTATACTTTATAATAAACAAGTGACGGCTTCAACTATATTCAACTCTATTCTGTATTCTATTTTGAAAATGCTAGCAATCTGGCATCTGTGCCCAATCTATTTGATATTGTTTGCAAATGGTACACTTAGCCTCCTTCGGGAGGATTTATGCAAATCAGTAGGCTCCTAGAAGTTCTGAAATGCCAGGGCTCTCTGGATACAGGCTTGACTGGGTGGTAGACAAAATGTACGTTTGGATTCTATATGTTGGTTCAAATCCGGGTTAAAGTCATTTGACGAGTGTACCTGACATTCCCCATGAGGCAACAAGTAATAAGTCCACCGTGAATGGAGGTACAAAGGATCAAAGTCGACTAGATTTCACTGTGCTACACCAAACCTGTGGCTTACAGTGCAATCTTCATCTTCTGCCCTTAGCGCTGCAGTTGGAGATACAGCGTGAACCTGCATTTTTATTATTTGGTATGAGGATTTTAGTGATAAACCAATGTGTTTAATAATGGTCAATTCCAATTGAAGTTTGAAAGAATAAATGAAAACTATTTTAAAAATTTCCAAAACGACCTCTCTCTCCATAGCTGACATTCTGTTTGACATCCCAGACCCCTCTATTAATCCAAACCTGGAACACCTCCCATCTGCTACATCCCAGCACTAAATTAACCTTGAACCCAATTGACTTTGTGTTGTCCCTTTCAAAAGCCTTGATGTCTATGCACACAATAACATCATCATGTCTATATTCTCTGCTTTCATTACACTTGATTGCACTTGCAGTTTACTTCTTAATTCTTCAGAAAACAGAAGACAAGAACAATAAATCTCTTGAAGGAACAAATCTGCAGAAATCAGCATCATGCCTGTTTAAACAATGTCAGAAAGCACAAACACATGCTCATTTATCAATTCAATACAATGCAGTGTTTCCTCTTCAAATTCTAGGAATGGAAATACATTTTCAATGCTTTGGTTTACATAAAATTCAAATATTGGGTAGTACTTCTTTATTAATGATAACATCAGTTTATTGTTATCCATTTTACCCAACCTAATATTTGTCTCAATTTAAATTATTTGTTTCAGTCCACTATCCTCTTTTCCCTATAAGCCTTTTTGGGGGGAACAGGATCCTGTTTGAAAATCATTCCTTGGATTTTGTCATAAACTGGTAACACTTCATCATTTCAAATTTAAAAAACCCAAACAGTAGTAGATTCTCCTTTTACCATGTAATATCCTTCCTTAATAGTTCCAAAACTACCTCCCTAAAACCTACAGCACTGCACCAAACAAAGCCAAAACCAGAGATCGTAATACAAAATTTGTGGAAAATATTTTTACACTAAAAAATACTTTAAATATTTTGTGATAAAACATATAATTCTTACTACCAGGACAAACCTCTTATTATAAAGAGTTATAATTTGCAAATTATAATCGTTGGCCATTAACCATCATATTAGTCACAGTCAAATAAAAAAAACATTACCATTCACATTAAGCTAGCCTTACAAGTGTGGCAGTGCCTTTTATGGTGTCCACCAATGCAAAGACAATATAAAATTGTAATATCTGACTCACACCACAGAAAATAACAGAATTAGCTAAAATAAACATTCTAAACAAGACAGATGACTGCTTTACTACATTAGTATAAGAGATGTTTCATACTGAATTATTTGAAAACACTCAATGCACTCATCAAAAATATCACATCCTAAACAAATTAATTAAAAGATGCTGTTTAAAACATTGTCTCACCAGTTTTCTGATTTCCTGTTAAACTGATAAAGCTGACACGATCTTTCAAGTCACTGAATGAAAGCAACTGAAATTGTTCTGCCATTCATGGTTTTGTCTTGGGATTAAACAACAGATTTTGCACAATGAATAAAGTCTCTTTTTAATTTAGCATTATTATAAATGTCTCCAAAATGTAACTGAAAGTCAAAACAATTCCTCACTTAAAATGCTCCACTTCAATACTGTGTGAGTGAGGTGAGTTTTCATACTATGGTAACAGCAAGTAAAATATTTCAAATACCAACAGCACATACTGTATGTAAATATGAAATAGTGTGCTTAAGTGAAGGGAAATGTAAGCATGGCTTTGTAAAGAATAGGAAACAGGAGAAAGCGCCCCAGACAAAGGAAGGAAGACTAACCAAAGGAGAGTTGCTCAGACTAAGAAACAGCTGCCAAGTTAGCAAAAGCCCTGGAATGTGGTTTATTATGGCAATCCCGTCAGGCTCTCTCCTCTCCAGCACACTCCGCTAGGTGCATCTGAGGATTCCACGGCACGTGATGGAAATGTTATAAATGTACCGCGCATCAAGAAAACAATGACTGTCGAACAGCAATTTCATCAATATGGGGTTCTGTACAATTGCAGGCTGTGGTACAAACTGCACATCATGCAATGCACTTCAAGACAAGCTTGATATTACATTCTTCTTGCTAAAAGAAACAACTTTATTACTTTTATACCTCCAAAAACCTTCATCAAATCTCCTCTCAGATGCCATTTATAGAGAGCTGAAGAGTGCATTAATATGCCTGAGTCATAAATTATACTTAATCCCTGGAATCTTTCTAGTTGCTCTCTCTCTAAGTCAGCTCTTTTAATGTCTTTTTCGCAATGTGGAGATTAGACTCGTAAGCAGTATTTCACATGTGGTCAAATAAGGGTACTGTACAGTTTCAATATAGAGTAACCCCTACATGACTTCTCTATTTTACAGTCTTAACTATGTGTGTAAGCAAAGCATTTTATCTCCTTCCTGTATTCCCTAGAAGCTTAGAGTGCAGAGTCTTAAAATGCATAAGTCTTTATCATTACCACATATCCAACTTCTTCAGCTAACGTAAATGTCTTGCACTTTCTCTTTAATTACTTTCGTTGTTTGAACACCAGAAAAGGCTGCAGTTTTTTTCCCAGCAAAATGTGATCAAACCAAACTCCAATTTCTACAAAGTAATAAAGCAAAGTACAGTTTTAGGGTACGTATCTCAGTCTCCATCCAACATCAAAGAGAATTTGGTTCTTCAGCTAGAAAGAGTGGCTAGGGTTAATTTAAATCAGCAACTGGGTGAGAGGATGAACGGGTGTACTATGGCACTAAGCTTAAAAGGCATAGCATGAGCTAAGTCTGGGAGACATACAGTTGCAAGAAAAAGATTGTAAACCCTTTGGAATTACCTGGAGTTCTGCATTAATTACTCATAAAAATGTGGTCTGATCTTCAACTAAGTCACAATAATAGACCAACAAAATCTTCTTAAACTAATAACATACAAACAATTGTAGTTCTTATTGTCAGTACTGAACACAATGCTTAAACATTCACAGTCTAGGTTAATATGGCCAGCAGCCATATCACCCTGCAACTCACAACTGGCAACCCACTGAAGCTAAGCAGGTGTGAGCCTGGTCAGTACCTGGATGGGAGACCTCCTTGGAAAAACTAAGGTTGCTGCTGGAAGAGGTGTTAGTGGGGCCAGCAGGGGTCCATGTGGGTCCTAATGCCACAGTATAGTGACGGGGACACTATACTGTTAACAGGTGCTGTCCTTCAGATGAGACGTAAAACCGAGGTCCTGACTCAATGTGGTCATTAAAAATCCCAGGGCGCTTCTCGAAAAGAGTAGGGGTGTAACCCCAGTGTCCTGGCCAAATTTCCAATTGGCCCTTACCAATCATGGCCTCCTAATACGTGGCCTCCTGCTCTCCTCCCCACTGATAGCTGATGTGTGGTGAGCGTTCTGGCGCACTATGGCTGCCGTCGCATCATCCAGGTGGATGCTGCACATTGGTGGTGGTGGAGGGGAGTCCCCATTACCTGTAAAGCGCTTTGAGTGGAGTGTCCAGAAAAGCGCGATATAAGTGTAAGCAATTATTATTATTAATAAAGCTGAATGCTGAAATCCAGGTAATTCCAAAGGTTTCACAAATATTTTCTTGCAACTGTAAACTAGAAGCAAGAAGGGTTCCTTCTAAACCTGAAAAGTACACAGATGCATCTTAAAGTGACATAAAATGTAATTCGAACAGTTCCCATAAAATAAGGTGTGAAAATAAAGGATTTAAAAAAATCTAAATAGCTGAAAGTTTCTAAAAGATTTAGAGGGCTCCCAAAGATGTGATTGACTTTCCTCCCATTTTCTACTGTGTTTGCAATCATTGGGCCCATTCAAAGGAAGAAACCCCTGAAAAAATATGTTGTTGTTTAATTGTAGGATTTAAGAATGAGCAAGCAGATGCTGTTGGATGGAAGAAGCTTATGTGATGTGCAAAAAAAAAAAACTCTATAGTAGATAACACAGATGCTCAGATTATTGTAAGAGCTTCTCTTTCTTTAGCTCTTACCTCTGCAGAAGCCAGTTTTAAATTCATCTACAAAGAAAACCATTAATTTTTACAATATAAGCTTACAGAAATGGCTAGTAATGCATGAGATCCTGTACCCTGTTAAAGGCTTTCTGAAAATCAAGATATACATTTTGTAACGCATCCTGCATCTGAGTATTTTGCATTTTCTTTCAAAAAGGTTAAGGATTTGTAATCAATTTCAGCCTTCTGCAGAATTTGTGCTCTGGGAATCATTAGTTTTCCAAGCACATATGGGTGACCTCCAAAAATAATTGGACAACAAAATCAAAACTTATTGCTATGTTATTTTTGCTTTACAGTTTAGCAATTTGTATTTGTGATCATGAAGAATAATATGAAGAATAAGTACAATATAAGACATTTTATTTCTAGAAAGTTCTATACCTTTGTTCACATTTAAACAAAAACATACTCAACAAAATATTTAGTTGCATATCTTTGAAAATCTAACTACACAGAGTTTCCAACCCACTGAGCTCATAAATCTGTGAAATAATTTGACATGCTTTGAAATTTATCATGTTGAATGTGAACAATTGCTTTTTGAGCATTCTTTCTCACAAAAATGGTTGTAATCACACATCTTTTTTATTGGTGTCCTTTGTTGGCAGTAAACACAATATAAATGTGCATCTTATACCACAAAGTCAAACAGAAATAATTTAACTGCTTACTGATATTGAGCTGTCACCTCTTATACAACAGTCAAAGAAAAACAACCGTGGCTTCTTCTATGGAAAATGATGTGCTTCGCCCGGGGCTTTTTTGGACGTTCTGTCATGCTACCAGATTTTTAAATGACTGCAAAAACACTCACAACTTGAAGATTTTACTACACAGCAGACAGATCCAACTGCATATATTACATGCTGATGGTTCCAATGTAAAGTTGACATCAAAATCTAGATTTCATCTTGCTACCTTATGTGCAATTAATTTGCCTAAACAAATGAGAAAATAGGGTAATGCTGAATATATTACTTTTCTACCTAGTCAGCAACATTTGTAACAGAGAGCAGCTCACATCTTAAATAGATTAAACTGTGATACAGTCTTAGTTGTTTCCATGGCACCACATGAATATAATATTTTTTCAAGGATAAACTGGAAATTTTAAAACCAGGACAGATGCTTACCTCACCAAAGGCTCCCCGACCAATCACTTTCAGAATCTCAAAGTCCTCTTTGTGCAGACGCATCTGCTTCACTTTAGAAGTGAAAGGCTTAGCTAAAAGAAAAAAAGATATATATTCCTTAAGCAAGAGTACACACCTTGAACAAATAAAGAACATCAAAACTTACATCACTGTGTTTAGGAGCGATGTTCTTACAATTGCAAAACAAATACAGGATCAATCAGAGAACATGGCTTACAACCATAACAAAAAATGAAAAACTGAAGTTGGTAGCTTCATATAAGAATTGTAACGGGCACACAACATTTACATTTTGTTGTTTTATTAAGAGGGCTGTGAGGAATAAAAGCTTTGGATGTTTTATTTCTGGGGTCAAAGTGAAGATAACCCACCATGTAGAACAAACACACTACACGATCAGTTTCTCTCTTAAGTGAATTTTCCAGGCAACATGCATCTCATGGACTTATACTTTAGTATAACTGAAGCAAAAGTTAAAGTTTATCTTCCACTCTTTACCAAAATTGGATCCTGCGCATCCTGCACATGAATTTGTACATAGGCTACCGTCTTAGAATCATAACCTAAGTAAATCTGATAAAGTAATGAAGGAGCCTCCTACATTAAATAACAAATATATGTAGCCTAGATTATTTATGCAAACATTTAAATGTATTGAAAATTTATTTTTTTACAAAACTAAACCATCCTTGCAATTAATTCCCATTTCTCTGCTAAAAGAAACTGAACTGAAAATGCTGTGAGTTTGTCAAATGACTAAACAATTCATCCAAATGGTTCCCTTACATAAAAATGTAAAGGCAACTTTAAATGTAAATGCTTTTCAGACTCAACAGATGTGTATGTTTATCTGATTTTCATTTAGTTTGTTTTCTTTTGCAAGGATTTTAAGGACGTGCACCATCGTTTATTTGTTGGATGAGACAAGGGTCACATATTAGTAAAGGCATATTGTAATCTTCCCTGCCAAAAAAACTCAGAAAAGAATGACAGACAAAAGCAAAACAATCTTGGGACAGACTTGAAACTTTTGTCACAGACAAACGGCAGATTCAAGAAGTGTGAATCAGAGCTTCTGCGAATCAGTCCTGTTTCACACTGCCATCATCACACACTGAGAAAATTCTATACACATTGTAAGTGTCTGAAGAGGTGCAAACATTTGTTATTTTTAGGATTTTTATGTTCATTCTATGGATATTTTGCCCAAAGACATGTTTGACAGTAAAAAGTTATAAATGTGCTTTAATTTGCATGTATCGTTATTTAATCCATCATTATTCTTTCTATTGGTGTTGATCTACTTAACCAGCATTTTCAAAAGTTAAGAATTATGTTTCTTAAGACAATTATTCTTAGTCTAACTTAATGAATCTGTGATCAAGGGTATCAAACCCCACTGCTGTATGGGTTAGAACAGGTTTTCTAGATTTGTTTAAAGAAACAGCACCTGAAGAACTAGAATAAACTTAAATTTGATTTAGCCAGTTCAGTTTATAACTACCTGATTAAACAGGTTAAGAGATTAATTTAAATTAAAACCAGTAGATATGCTAACCCTCTAAAGCAGAATAAGGACTGGCTAGCTTTTCTCTATTGTCTTGTGGGTTTTACTGCAACCTAAATAGTCAATAAAACAACCTAATGATTGTTTAGTTGTACAAACAGTATTATACAATTTTCTACATGCAGTCTTTTCCAGTTAATTATTCAAAACATTCATGTCAATAGTTGCCTATATAAAACAACTAGAAACCTGGGTGAATGCTTTTAAAATGGTGCAGTTAATTATATAATTAGAACATGTAGAATAAAAACCAGAAGACAGTAGGTCCTCCAAGAACTGAGTATGAGACCCTTGGTCTTGATCATACACAGAATAAAAAGCCATCTGACTCAGATGTTGACAAATTAACTGTGCATGTACAATGGCCTAGGCTTTACCTTCCATTTAAAACAAATCTAATTTTACTCATGTGAACCTCCACACAAGCATAATGTTCTATTAACCAGTTGCTAAATTTAAATTAATATAAAAATACTTATAACTCCTTTCACTGTTGGGCTTCACTATTTTAAGAAAGGCATTTGTAATAGCTGGTCACAGCTCGGTACCAAATAAGGACAGAAAAAGTCAAGCCTTTTCGCCAAAGTTGGGAAGGAACTCAACTATATTGGTTCCAGATACTTTTCTCAAATATTTTTATTTTAAAATATAAACATGGTGACAAAAACAAATGCAAGAATCCTTTAAAGTATTTATTCTTATAGAAGAGGTCTTTGGAATCTTGCAACAAGGTTTTTTATGGCTTCTTAAATTCTTCATTTGGAAGTTTGAAATCGATGTTTCAATGGACAAATTAATGTTTAAGGGACACAACCTAAACCTGCTGATACTTCAGAGACATGGAAAATCTGCTGGATTGTGCATCCTGAGGACCAGAATTTGGAAACACTCATAATACACTGTCTGTATTAAATAGGTACCTTTATAGATAGATAAAAATAAGCAATCATATGACAAATTACTATAAAAACTTTATGATATAATAATAAACATGCCTACATTGCTTTTACCATAATAGCATGCAGACACAGTGAATAAAATGAAAATCCTTGAGACTGTAGCAGCAAAGAAATTATTCCCCTTCTAAGGATCTTTATTTTCAATGAGATGATATCATACCGACTTTGTGTCGCCATGACTTTACAGGAATCAGAACAAAATGGTTTATATTTAGGGCTCTGTGAGAAAGGAAATGCTTTCAAAGACAAATAACTTTAATCCAACCTTTCTCTTTTTTGTTTTGATTTAAACTGTATCCTTCCCTGGGCATTAAGTAGTGCCACATCAATGGCTTAATATTGAAACAGATTTCCTACTTAAGAAAAGCATATAACATACACGTTAATCTGTAAACATAACCTGTTTCTTTGGGTATAGGAGTGCACAAAAGCTTTTGGTACACTTAGAATTGTAGAATCACCAATTGTTAATCTTGATTGCTCCCCATTGCTAGGTTTTCACCTAAATGAGAAATTATTCATTAAAAGAATGCTTATCTGAATAATCATTCAAATAATTAATTAGAATTATTTCTCCCAGTATACATTATCAAGTTCTATGAGCGTGTTGCAATACTGCTGTTTTCATTGCCTTGTACAGCTCTGATGAGGGAATTAATGGTAGTACCTGAAAATAAGAGATTAAGGAGGGTCAGAATCTAGAACTGTAAATATTGATTCAAAAACCATAGCAAGCACTTTGCCTCCCTTCAGCAAATAAAACAAAAAGCTCTGCGGGTTCACAGGCTATGAGCCACAGAGTGATTAGGGATCATCTTTATGGCATAGTCTCACAGGAGCAGAAAGTGGACAGTGTGTATGTGGAGGGTGGGTGGGGGGTGGGGGGTCAATGGATTTATGCATTTTTATTAATTTATTTACTCAAGAAAGGCTTCCAACGTCTAGTTGAAAATTAATTTAATCAACACTGTACAAAAAAAATACCTTACAATGATACACTGACCACATAAAACTATTTCAAATGATACCATTTTAAGAAACATTAAGAAACAAAGCAGATGCAAATGCTCCATTATTACAGACCAAAAACTTTTGTACATACTTATTGTACTCATAAATTACTGTAGTCAAGCCAAATCAGTTTAAGATGGAAGAAAACAAAATATTTATTGGAAAGCCATTTCAAGATCACCTGCATCATAACCCATTCCTCTTAATTTTCATCTTGACATGTATAAATGCTTTCGGTAGAACACATAATCCGCCCGCAGAAGAATACAAACACCAAAAAGATCAACCACACAATCCGTTTAATCCTTTACAGCACTTAATTCAAAATTTGTTTGGCATTTAATTCAACATTAATGGCAATGACTAAATGCACAAAAACGCAGGGAAACAATACATTTTAGCAGCTGCAGATTCATATAGACCAACACAAGGTGCTGCGTTTCTCTCGAGTTTAGATAATATTAGCCAGTTAAATAATGCTGACATCTGGTTATCCACTAAGAAGTGGAGCAAATACTGACCAAATTTAGCCCTTATATTTTTAACACTCTTGTTGTACTTATCAATGACAGTTTTTTTTTTACTTTAGTAGAACAAAATACAGGACTACAGTGTGAAATGGATTAAACACCTCTTACATTTAATGCTTTTGGATAATTATACTATCGCAGACCAGAGCACAATAACAGAAAAACATTGCGTTCATTCCGAAACACTTTCCTACATTTTAAGTCCAGCAGAAACATGTTTTTATCATTTGAGTACCTCTAAAGAATTGAATATTCTAGCTCTCACAATCATAAACAACTCATCAAAGCACCCCACTGGCAATGGATCGTGACAGCTCTAGGGAATATAATCTGTGCCAGAATTCTTCAATAAACCAAAGCCTCCATAACCCGGTCAAACCCCTTCACTGCACACGATTGATGTACAACAACTGTGAGTGACACAAAAGGCTCGAGTCAGCATTTTTCACATTTTAAAAATGCCTGTGTAAGGATGGAAGCCCTTGTGGGAATGTGAGAATGATTCAAACCAGATAGGGTTCCCTCCCCATTCTAACTTCTCTTCAGGAAACAGTCTGCTGACGCGGCTGTTTTGAGGAATTAAAAGGCTGTGCTGACACAAACCCCTGGGGGAAATCGCAAGGCCTCTCGAGAGAGTTTGCTACCAAGTGGAAAAAGCAGCATCTGTCACCAGTTGGGAGTTTGGTATGGCAGATCACTGCTGCAGTTATAAAGAACTACAACTCCTAATGGAGCAACAGTGTTATTAGTCATATGGCTCTACAAGAAGAAAAAACAGAGAATTTTGTTTCATACATTATGCTTAAAACCAATGTGCTACTACTACAAAAAGGCACACCAAAAATTCTGAAAAAAAATCAAATATTCGAATAAAATCCAAAATATTCAAATAAACCTTTTGAAAATCAAAAATACAAGAGAAAAAGCACAAAACAGGGGTCTGTATTGTCCATTTGCTTTTTTAAATTTCTCTAAAGCATAGCATTTTGATATAATTAATTTGTCTCTCAATGGATATCTCAATTTAAAAACCAAACCTCAATATTCTGTTTCTCACAATAATTATGTAACAAACATGCTACAGCCGCCTGACTTAGAACGTTTGAGCAATGGCCAGCACTAACCAATTAAAATTAATTTCAAGATGAATGTCAGAATTCAGATGGTTCTCCAGGTCAAAACGTTTACGAACAGAAGGACACTCATCCCATCTTGATCCTCAACAATCGGCACTAAGTAATCAATACAGCAAACCTCGACTAGACTTTTTTTAAAAGGCTCATCTTCAACAACATCTCTTGCCAATTTGTTCCAGAAACCCATAATAATGTGGAAATAAGTGCTTCTTATTTTCGCACATTGCTGAGAGTGAAGTCATCATTTGGATCAACTTTGTCAGCACCTTTCATTATTGTTCTAATCAAAAAGTTCCAATCAAACCTCTTCCTAATGTCAGCTATTCTAAGGCTTAAGAAGTCCCGGCCCCTGTCTAGTGATTTCCTTTGTATTAAAGATAAATGCTCAAATATGTGAATAATTAGCCTATGACAGAACTGCTAGCACAACAGTTAATTCAGCTCTGAATCACTTATCCCTCTTTCTGAGAGTTAAGGGAACATCTGGTTTTGATATGTGCATTATTTATGGCAGTAATGAAGTAACTGCAAAAAAATGTTGTCTTTTACAGAAAAAGCATTTCAATTTCTATCATAGCTAATATGACTATTTTGTGATTTCACTTGTCTAAACCACACTGGAAATATGAAATATTCGTCTTAAATTCATCTTTCATCGAAACCTCTAGGTCCACAATCCCCATTACACAGAGGTCAGTGACTTGTGACCCAAATGTGTCTTAGGGACCACAAGTCATGAACAACTCAAGATTGGGCTGCAAACCATTTTGCGTTTTCTTTCACCTAATGGAACAAGAAAGCAAGCAAGACTGCACCTGCTGACTCAAAGGGACCCACACTTCATGTACAAATGCAAATAAATATTTAAACATTTCTAAAGGTTTTTTTGAATTATAAAAAAATCCTTTGCATTTATATTAAGTTCTCCATCCCAAAATGCTTTATATTTTTGTGGAAACGTGGAGTTCTGCTACACAGCACATCAGGAAGATGTGAGAAACTACTTTTCAAAATGGATTAAGGGAGAACTCTAGGTTGGCGCAAGTAAAACGGGCCATGAGCATAGCGGTGTTAAAAGGAAAGGAAATATCGGGGAAAAAAACATCAATGGGTATTAATGAAGTAAAGCTGTTTGTAAAGCCCATTCTAAATTCTGTAAATGGCCGGCATGAGTTTCAAGGACAGGTGTCTCCACCGTAGTCAGGACAACTGGCAGAGAAGGGCTCTTCTATAGCACAGTTCTCTGAACATATGCTTAGAAGAATGCAGACATTTAAACTTCCAGCTTTTTTTTAAAGCTAGATACTGCATGCCTGTCCTGGTCTACCAATATTAGAACTGTTATTAATTAAATTAAATCACATGTTAAGTAGGTAAAATTACATGTAAAAATTAGGGTAAGCATATAAAAAAGGACTGGCCCTCAAAATAAATTTTAAAGTAACTTCAGTTGGAAATGAGTTCTCAGTTTATGCTGTGCTGTTTTTGTATTATCTTTTCTTACTGTTAAGGTGAACTTAAAAGAAAAGTTGACATATGTTCTGTGTTGGTACAGGTTCTATTACCTTGAAGTAAACCTCTCTGCAATATGTCTATATTTAATTTTTTACAAATCATGTTATTAATCGTGTTATTCTGCTGAGATTGTTTGACAGGTTACAAATACAAAGCTATTGAAAAGACTCATTGAGAGAGAAAAAAAGCATTGAGCACTGTCCACTAGTCAACTGATAAAACATTCTTCTCTTTATTGATTTAGATTTTTCATGCGACTGTTGATTTTATAAACACAAACTCCATGTACCGCTATGCACAACAGATCTCAAACACAGATACAGGAAACTAAAACTGTAATTAACAATTGTATAAAACATATATATGAATATTTATGTTTCATTTAAACCCGTAACATTAATCGATGTCACAATTGAAGGTAATGGTATTTGGTATGTTTTTCCACGCTACACAGTTTTTATTAATCTTTTATTGTACATAGAGTAAGATAGCATATCAAATTCTTCTGTTAAAACCGTTTATAGTCTTATAAAAAGTGTAAATAGAAGAATACCCAACCAAGAACATAAGCTTGAGAATTCTCAAGAACACTACCACTCAATATTGTTTTTATTTAAAGGAAAGCTTTAAAAGGAGCTATCATTTTTGCTTTAACATTTCTGAACATTAATGTGATTTTAATTGTATAGAATCGGTCATACTGAAAGACTAAAACATCATGGAAAGATATTAAATTTGTAAACTTGTTACCAGTAAGTTCCATGATTTTTGGGTTTGGGTTTTGTAAATCTTGAAATAGACTACATTCCTCCCATTTTTAAGATATGTACCTGGTTGGGAGGTGTAACTATAACCATTTCCAATTTAATTCTGGTCCTGTGCTGGAACTCCTATAACTGTAGGAAATGTAATGGTCTAACAATAGAGTAGTTTATTGCCATATGAGCACATACATTGAATTCAGTTATATTAAATAACAATAATTTAGAAAAATCAGCAGTTAGAATTCCATCTGAAATAGCTGATTTGTTGGTTCTGTTCAGATTGTACCTCATTTAAGACTTTTTTCAGAAAAATATTTATGTAAAAATAAAAATGCTGCAGAATGTGTTTTATGACAGTGTAAAGTACATCAGTTCTTCTCATTAGCATTTCATTTTTTTGCATCATCTTTGTTGGTTAAACAAAATTGTAAATTTGAAAAATTAGGAACACTAGGGTAAAAACTGAAAACATTTTGGTTCACCCTAAAACAAACTGAGGCTAACACTCAATATTGCTTTTCTTTAAAAAAAGATTCTTCTGTTAACCAGTTATAGTCTTGAATAAGAATAGAATTGAGAATCAGCTATGACTGAGATATCTCAACCAGTGGTAAACTGTCTGAGAGCTTAAGAATGTAGAAACACTCTTAAGAACCATTAGAGCTAAAAAGCAAACAAGTATTTCTCCATATTTTAAGGTGTCCAGCAGTCATGAATATACTCAGATGGGAAAGTCAGCTACAGCATCTGTGATGTACATTTAACTTTGTTTATACAGTGAGAAACCAGTATATGATATGTGCAATCTTGCAATCTATTAAACTGGACAGCTGTGCTACCTTTATATACATATCCCACTACTGCACTCATTATCTTCAAGGTTCATTTTGATTTTCACTTCTCTTTGTTTCAATTTCCTACCTCTTTTTCCTGTCAATTACTTCAGCTAAGCTGTCTTGTAGGTCTGTGACTGCTGACTCACAGACTGTGAATGATTCTGGATCCACAATAAGGACACGACCTAGAGGCCAGGTGCAAACCTAAAACAAAGCCATAAAGTGGTGAAAAGGAACTTGAAAAGTGGTGACTTCACACCAGGAAACAGCTGCTGAATCTGGATCTCAGGAGGAAACATGGTTAGAGACAGACAATGTGATTTTGATTTGTAATTGATCAAGTATTTGAAATCCCACTTGAAATGTAGTACAACATTCTGTGACAGGACCATGGTACTCCTGTTGATTCAGAGAGGATCATGAAAAGAAGTAGTTCTAATCCAGGTATAAAATGGATGTCAGATTCATCAGATCATGAATGTTCAAATATATCATGCTGAGGAAGGGATAAGTCTTCACAGTTTAGAAAAGTGAGATATTTTTGGAGTTTGAACGTTTAGTAAAGGTTTTCACACTGGAAAGGGTCTTTTTCTGGGGGGAAGAAAACATGTTCAACTGTTAAACTAATGTTGATTTTTGTCACTGGTGTGAGATCCCAAGAAAGAGCATGGACAAATTAACAAGTAGTAGTGTTTATTCCATGCTGAAAAAAAGAAGAAAGAAAATCATGCTCACACCTGAAGAAGGCTCCACGGCCGAAACCTTGTGTTTTCTTTCTTCTTTTTTTCAGCGTGGAATAAACCTATTACTTGTTCCTTTTCAGCCTACGCATGCTGACGCAGCTACCCACCTGAACATGGACAAATTAATACAGCCTCAAACTATTCTTTCACACAAGATCTTAATTCTCTCAATACACAGCATTAACCCTGCCACAAAACCACCATTTAAATTCTCAATTCAAAAGCACCAGTTCTGAATAAAGGCTTTTAAGTGGAACAATGCAATGTAAATGAGCTGTAAGGCAAAGGCCAACTTTATAAATATAAAAGTTGGAATATAATTTAAACCTACTTGTCACGTGAAAAGGGCCCATTTAATTATGAGATTTAGGTGTTCACTAAAAATCCATTTCTCAGCAGAAAAAATGAGTCTGACTTATTCCCTGTAGCAGAATCTGCCATTCAAGAGGACAGTGTAACCCACACCTTTCCTCTTCCTGCTATAGTTGCTACTGAAAACATCAGCCTGCTCAACCACTATGTCATGTACATTTCCTGCAGCATTCATCATTGCCCAGTCCTTCAGATTAAAACACTTATAAGAAAACTTATCTGGAAAATGCAGTCTCAAAACTACCCTGTCTGAGCAGTCAGTTTGTATTAAACATACATGAAACATACCAAGTTGCTAAAAAAAAGCCATTATTACACTCTATCTTGACAACATCCGGCATCACATTCTCTCCACTACGGATATAATTTCCACACCTCCTCCCTCCTCATCCAACTTCTCTGGTTCCCGTCTCTCCAGCTTCTCTCTTCTTGACTCAGCATCCCTAAACAAACTAGTTACGCGCATGAAACCCACCACATCTATTTTAGATCCCATTCCCACCACTTTATTCCAGTCCTGTTTCTCTTCTCTCTGTCCCATTGTCCTCAATATAATACATGAATCCTTGAGCACCGGCATTGTACCAACGGTCCTCAAAACTGCTGCTATTACCCCAGTGCCAAAGAAGCCTAACATGGCTCTCGACAATCTTAACAACTTTCGCCCCATCTCCAACTTACCCTTTCTCTCTAAAATTCTAGAACGTGCTGTCACACTTCAGTTACATAACCACCTCATGACAAACAACCTTTTCGAACCCCTCCAATCTGGCTTCCGTCAACTTCACAGCACAGAAACCGCCCTAGTCAAAGTCACCAACGATCTCCTAATAGCTTCTGATTCTGGTTCTCTTTCCATACTCATCCTTCTTGATCTCAGTGCTGCCTTTGACACTGTTGACCATAACATCTTGCTTTCTCGTCTCGAGACTGTGTTTGGAGTCTCTGACACTGCCCTCAAATGGTTTAAGTCTTACCTCACTGATCGCTGTCACTTTGTCTCTCTCAATGGGTACAGGTCTGAAATTGGTCTTGTCAAGTCTGGTGTCCCTCAGGGCTCAATACTGGGCCTCTTGCTCTTCAGCATTTACATGTTCCCACTTGGTCAGCTTTTAAGATCACATGGCCTCAGCTTTCATTTTTACGCTGACGATACTCAAATATACATCCATACCAAACCCGACACTGATGTGGCTGTCTCTATTCTATCTAATTGCATCTCTGACAAAAATTTGGATGACTCAAAACTTCCTTCATCTTAACTGTGACAAGACTGAAGTCATGCTTATTGGTACCCCCCATCAACTTCGCAAAGCCAGTCCTGTAACCCTGTCTGTAGATGGCTCTGTACTTGAGCTCCAATCAAAATTGAAAAACCTTGGGGTTATATTCGATTCTGGCTTAACATTCGACCCACATGTACAGCATACTGTCAAAACATCTTTTTTTCACCTTAGAAATATCGCAAGACTACGCCCTATGCTATCATTAACTGTGGCTGAAAAGCTGATCAACATATTTGTATTCTCTCGAATTGACTACTGCAATGCTCTGCTCCCTGGGGTATCTAAATCTACTCTGAACAAGCTGCAGTATGTCCAAAATTCAGCAGCCAGAATCCTGACCAGATCTAGTGCAAGTGTTCACATTACTCCTATCCTGGAGTCCTTGCACTGGCTTCCGGTCAAATTCCGCGTAGACTTTAAAATCCTCATGCTCACCTACAAGGCTTTACATGGCTTGGCACCTCAATACCTGTCTGAACTTTTATCGCCCTACTCCCCACCTCGCAACCTCCGCTCTTCAAATTCTGCCCTCCTTACTGTCCCCCAAGCCCGTCTACATTGTATGGGCGACAGGGCCTTCTCCTGCTATGCCCCCAAGCTCTGGAACTCCTTGCCCAAGGATATTAGAGAGTCACCTTCTCTAAACTCCTTCAAATCCAGACTCAAAACCCTCCTTTTCAGAAAAGCCTTTACTTAACTGGTTCCATTCTTCACCCCTCTGCTCTTCTTAATACCATCTTCCACGGTCTCCTCTATTGTTATTGTTGTATTGCTGTAATTATAATTGTGTCCTGTCTTGTGAAATTTTTCTTATTTATTGTTGTAGTCTTCTTATTTATTGTTATTGTCATCCTGTAAAGCGCTTTGAGAAGCCACCTTTAAAGGCGCTATATAAAATAAAGTTTATTATTATTATTATTATTATCTTTAAGTTTGTAGAATTACACACAGTACAGATCTATACTTTGGATGGTGCAAAATCTAAACAAATGCATCTCCAATGGTTCTTTAAGATGAGCATTAATTATAAGTAAAACAATATCATTATAAAATAACTGTAATTATATTCCATCCTGCACTAAATTAGAGAATGTAACTGTCATTTCATGATCATACAGATATGATTCACGTACATAAACAGCTTATATTCCTATCTTTCAGAAGATGGGAATGTTTTAGAATCTGTTTAGTAACAATGTTGGATTGCTATTTAACTTTCTCAAGTTTACAGTTACAGACCATATTTTTGTACAAATATAATTTTTAATTTAGTTTGTCATTTATCACATATTGCCACTGGTTTTAAAAAAGTCACAGTAATAGAGATTATGTCACTTTCCTTTCAGTTTTATAAGCAGATTCTAAGATCTTAATGTTTCACTAACACATTTTATCTGTTAAGCCCATGAAATGTCTTTAAAAGTAATAGCTAAAATAATAGGAGCTGTGTAGCTGTACTGTATACTCCATCCCTTGCATTTCCAATTTCAATGAGCTTTTAGAAATACACTAAAGCAATAGCTGCATGTCTACCAGTGTTCTCAGACTGCATCATGTAAAACAGGATTTAATGGGTCAAAGCCATACAGTATATTTACATTATTTGCCATGGTTATTCAGTTATTGCTGCCATTTTCAAAATTAGTATGAGTGATGGTAAACGTACTTTATCCATCTATTCATGCATTTTCTACCATATGTATCCAATTTAGAGTCACAGAAGAGTCAGAAGTTCTCCCAGCAAGCAACTGGCACAAAGTGATTGCACCCTGAATAGGTCGCCAATCTATCACATGGCACACACAGACATAAACATGCATACACTCACACCAGGGCCAGTTCTCCCAGAAGCCAAAGAACCTATTAGTATATTTTTGGACCATGAGAGGAAACCCATGCAAATATGGGGAGAACATACTGTACACACTCCAAGCAGAGCATAGCACCCCATGTCGAGAATTGAACCCAGGGCCAAAGTGGCTCGGACAAAGCAGGCAATAGCTGTACAGACCCCTCCTGCCTTTTGGCAAAACAATAACGCCTTTGACTTACTCCGAGTGCCTGCAAGCTTGCAGCAGAATCAGTGAGAGACACTGCTCCTGCAATTAACAGTCATGTCCATTTAACTGTTTATGAGCTGCAGATTCTTAAATTCAGTACACTGATCACACAGAATGCCAGAAGGAGTAATGCCTTACACAATTTGGTTTGTTTTAACAAAATAAGAAAAGCCTGCTGCCCACTTACATGCAAGAGCCTGCAGCTTGTAAAACTTCAAAATGATCAACCTCAGTGCAATGTGAGTGCAATCTAGTTCTTTGTACAGGCATTTTGGCCCCTCAGCAACAATGCTCTTGGGTCACAATCTCTAACACCTTGGAGGGAAATTAAATGTCTTATTCAAAAATCAAACTGTTGTAAGAAGCCGGCTATAATTTTCTTTATAATTTAAAAACTTTGCTGACAGGGGTAGCAATTCTGATAGTTATGTTTGATAGTTATATGAAAACCGTGGGGTTTTTACTAGCTTTCGGACTCTAAAGTAGTCAAGTGAAGTTTTGGGGAAAGGGAAACAAATACAGAGCTGTGCAGCTGCACAAAACCCAAAACCAAAATAAGCAGCTAAAATTAGAGGAGAGCGCAAAATTACAACTCTGTAAAGAGTCTAAAAATATAAATAAGACAGACGACAAAAAAGCCAAGTTCTGAGCAAGGACCAATCCTCAGGCTGAAAGAATACAAAGGATAACTTCTAATAATGTACAACAGCACTTGTAGGCTTATTTTCAAACCTATGTTTTATAGTATAAAATCATTTTTTTCTGAAATGATTAACATTCAAAGACGAAATATGTCAAACAGAACATGACACACGTTCAAGTTGGAATATATTTTCGGTTAAACAAAGTTTTGTAACGATTTTCTTAAATGACGTTTTGCATGATCCTTGGTTAAGAAAATGCTGATGAAAGAGGATCCATATAAATGTATTTTTATATAATTTAACATGCTTTTCTTTGTGTGTGTGTGGGGTGGGGGGCACTTTAGATATAATGACTACCTTCATGCATCCTCAGAACTACATAAGAAAAAGGCCACCAGTTTATTTTCAATACAGCAACTCTGCAGTGTAGACAGCAGAGATCAGATCCAGGTCTGGCACAGCTTTCATTTAATATCACATGAAGCACACTGATGTCTATGCATCCCGTGATGGACTTTATCTAGCATGCTAAGGAAGACCTGGGCTTGGTTCTACCAACAGGATTCTTTCCTGAATCTTGATTTGGATCCCAGTTTTTCTTAAGTAGATCATGACTCAACTCGAACCAAAATCTGTCTCAAATACCAATCCTGTGTCAGATGGAATTACAGCTTCTTCCTTCTTTCAAGGAACAACATTTTATCAAAATTGCACTTAAAAAAAATAATACTGTGGGAGTTAAGGTTCATATGACGCTAGATTTAAACTCACCGAGGAGGAAGTGAAGAGCTGCTAATTAAGAATTTAATATTGCAGTATAGCTGTCATTAAGAGATTGGGCCACGCCAAGCCAAATGGCATAACACTATATCACAGTTTTTAATTTGACTTTTAAGAGATGTGAAAGGTCATTGACAAGGACATTCTGTGATAGAATCTGTGTTTTTACACTTGTTTTAAAAATCGAGAAACTTTCTGTAAGAATTCCATTGTACCAGTACATGTACCGGTTAAATATGGCAATAAAGTTCAAGTTCAAGAACATACAGTATATGGTTTCCTATTTGTACTCTGCAAGGATTTTTCATTTAGTCTTTATAAAATCAGAAGTCACTTTTTTTATACGAGCATATAACGAATCCTATTTTTCTTTCACAGGAACCATAGCTTTATCTGCACTCTCCAAAGATTTTTGCATTTGACCTTTTGGAGAGGTAAGAGGTCTCGGGGAAGGCAATTTTTGCACAAAAACACACAGGTTTTCATACAGTAGGTGTTACATATATGCACTCCATAGAAGTTTACTGTACATGTTCTGTATCTGACCTTTACAAGAGGTCAGAAGTTATCTATTAGGGCTTTTTTTTAATCTAATACAAATTTAGTTTTCTAACTGTATTCTACAATAAACAAGACCCAGTCTGTAATCATTATGAAGTTCTAGGCTTAATTTCTATTTGTCCAGAAGAAAAAGTGAAAGATTTTACATGGTGGCTAAATCATGTGACCAATCTGCATCTTCAGTTGTGGATAATTCCCCGAGATACGACTCCTCTGTAATAATTCATGAACCTACAACAACGTACTGTAATATAGATATCTTTCAAAACATACTGTACATTTATAGTATTATACTGCATAAACATATGCGGATATAGATATTCATACTAGGTATAACTGCAATTTGAATGCCTCATAGCAGCAATGTTTTATTATTAGAGCAACTTGCTTGGACCAATCTTTAGAGGAATACTTTCCTAGTCTAGTATAACAAGTCTTGGTCTAATAAGCCAAGGTTTATAGAAACATAATTTGAATATTTGGGTCAAACTATGTCACAAATCCACTTGCCCTGAGCAAGTATAAATCTTGGATTGTGATAATAATCTGAAATAAATACATTTCAGATTTGTAATTTAACTGGTTTGAAAGAAGTTGTTTTTTAAAATGTGATTCTGATACTGCCACTGTGCAAACCTTATTATCTGCATCCTGTCCAGACCTTTTAGGTGGATACATTTTAAGAATTCATCTGATTTTTAAAAAGCTCAAAGCTGTAACAATATCCAACCCAGAAAACCATTTCAGTCATAATGTATTTTGAAATGGCAAGGAAAAAATATTTTCTTCAGTAAAGCAGTTTAATAAGAGGTTTTAAACATTATGGTGCATTTCAGCAATGTTGAGACATCAATTATACTTTATTGAGGCTTGCATGATAAATTTAGCATAAAAGGATTATGTATTTAAACCATGAAGTCTACTAACATACAAAATAATACATTTACCTTTTAGGGAAATGGGGAATTAATTTGCTGTTATCCTCACTTTGTCAGGAAAAGCTTTCTAAAATTGGTGTTTGTGCTATCTCACAGTTTCACATTCTTGAACTTTGGGTGATGTGGGAATGCCGGTGCCCTTTTAAGGAAGGGAAATAATTCCCATCTTTAAAAGACTGAAAATGTCACTTTGCCTTCCAAAAGCAAACGCATATGAATGCTTTAAAAACAAATACAATTGCTTATTTATGATTTCTCTCCTATATAAGCACATCTACATAATTTGAACATCATGCAGGGACAGGACACACCAAGGAGGGCCCGAAAAAACTTCGGCCTTGCTGAAAAGAGGTCTAGGAATGTGATACAAGATCTTACTGCGAGAAAATTATAAAAAAAACTTTATATAGCTCCTTTCACAAAACCATCTCAAGATGATTTATGGTAATAATTAATAATAATAATAATAATAATAATTGCCTACACTCCACTCAAAGAGGTTTACAGGTAATGTGGACTCCCCTCCACCACCATCAATGTGCAGCACCCACCTGGATGATGCGACGGCAGCCATAGTGCGCCAGAACGCTCACCACACACCAGCTATCAGTTGGGAGGAGAGCAGTGTAATGAAGTCTATTAATAGATGGGGATTATTAGGAGGCCAGGATTGGTAAGGGCCAATGGGAAATTTGGACAGGATGCCGGGGTTATACCCCTACTCTTTTTGAGAAACATCCTGGGATATTTTTAATGAGCACAGAGAGCCTGTTTACAGTATAGTGTCCCCATCACTATACTGGGGCATTAGGACCCACATAGACTGCAGGGTGAGCACCCACTGCTGGCCCCACTAACATCTCTTCCAGCAGCAACCTTAGTTAGCAAAGCAAAAATAGGAACAGCAGATGCAAACTGAAATTTTAAGTATGAAAAGTCGATCAGCCATTAAATGTCACTATACACACAGCTAGTTCACAACAGTGTTTCTTCTGTTAATTGACAGGTACTTTGAGAAATGTGTTTAATCTTCAATAAAAAGATTAAATTATTTTAGCCTGAAATTGTATGTATGACAGATGGTGAGTTGAACAGGGGTCTTGCTGTATTGTCTTTTAATGGAGGAAGTAATGGGGAGTAATGGAAAATAACTCAGAAATAAAATTATTTTGTAGAAAAGAAATTCAGGTTTGATCAATCAACACAATTAAAAGATCAAATTCTTTCAGCCTGACATTGTACGATAGTTCTTGCCAAGGAATCTACCTGATCCCCTGGCCTGGAACAAATCCAGACCAGAAATATATTTTTTGTTACAGTCACTAAAACTGTATATAATATTAATATTCTAAACACGGACCAGGTAATGCTTTGTACAATTTTAATGTTAAGTTCTGTGATGTAAATTCTGCTCTTTCAAATATCAATCCTCCCTTTCAAAGATAAGTCTGTTTGCAGGATAGGATGCCATATTTTAACATTCTTGTCTCTGTGGTTTCTCTACATTGTATATATAAAAGCAATAAAGTGTCAACATAAACATGCCTGTTTCATACAAAGCCTCATCAAACTGGGT